>NC_138769.1:730424094-730699094 GCF_965119305.1 Pelophylax lessonae | reverse complement strand
ACAAAGAACGGCCGATTGTTCCTCAGTCAGTACAGATTTCGGCCAACAAAAAGCAGATGAGCAAGACTGGGCATGCTCAGAGAAGAAAAAACACACGGAAAGTAAACCATCAAAATGACATCACTTCTGCAGTCGGTTGTTGTTGGCCGACAAAATTCGTGTGCAGTCTTTAGGCTCCATTCACACCTGGGCGTTTTCAGCTCCAAAAACGCTCAAAAGAAACGCTTCCAAAACACCCAACAAGTAAAACCCCATTCATTTAAATGGCCCCTGTTCACATCTGAGCGTTTTGCAAAACGCCTGTAGCTGAAAAAAGTACATGAGCTTCTTTTTGGGCTGATTACCAGCGTTTTTGATAGATGTCAATGAAAAACGCCTGAAAAAATCGCGGTAAAATCGCGGTAAAAATCGCAGTAAAATCGCGGTAAAAAACGCTACGCTCAAGTGTGAATGCAGCCTAAGGCTCCGTTCACATGTAGGCGTTTTGGGGAGTTTTTCTGCTCTAGGATCAGCTCTCAAAACGCCCAACAAGACAAATCCTATTCATTTCAATGGCCCCTGTTCACATCTGAGCGTTTTGACGCTGTGAGCAAAACGCCCCACGCTCAAAAAAGTACATGAGCTTCTTTTTGGGCAGATTACAGGCGTTTTCCTTTGGTCTCTATTCAATCTAAAAACGCCTGCACAAAAAACGCCTGTAAAAACGCCTGTAAGGCTGCATTCACACTTGAGCGTAGCGTTTTTTACCGCGATTTTACAGCGATTTTTACCGCGATTTTTTACCGCGATTTTACCGCGATTTTTTCAGGCGTTTTTCATTGACATCTATCAAAAACGCTGGTAATCAGCCCAAAAAGAAGCTCATGTACTTTTTTCAGCTACAGGCGTTTTGCAAAACGCTCAGATGTGAACAGGGGCCATTTAAATGAATGGGGTTTTACTTGTTGGGCGTTTTGGAAGCGTTTCTTTTGAGCGTTTTTGGAGCTGAAAACGCCCAGGTGTGAATGGAGCCTAAACCGCGGTAAAAATCGCAGTAAAAACGCGGTGAAAATGCGACGCTCAGGTGTGAATGTAGCCTTAGCACTTTTCAACCTACACGACAATCGGTGCGTGTGTACTGGGCTTTAGTATGATGCTTCCGACAACCAACTGCGACTTTTCGGCCGAAAAAAATCTGGTGTGCATGCTATAAAATTTTTGTTGGCCAACAACAGAGCGGCCGATTGTTCGTCAGTCAGTACAGATTTCGGCAGAGAAAAACCAGATGAGCAAGACTGGGCATGCTCAGAGAAGAAAAAACACATGGAAAGTCAACCATCACATGACATCACTTCTGAAGTTGGTTTTTGTTGGCCAACAAAAGTCCAGTGCAAGTCTAGAGCACATTTCAACCAACACAACAACACTGGACAAAAGATGGCCGATCAGTCGGCCAACAATCGGTGCGTGTGTACGAGGCTTAACCCAACAATTTCTTACCTTTTTTTCACGGAAAGATGTCTCATCACCCGCCAATAAATACTTTTTCTTGAATAAAGTAAGCCATCAGGTCCTGGTGATTTATTTGGGTTAAAATGTTCAAGTCTTTTTCTGACACTAGCTTCTGTTAGCCAAAATTATTACATTGGTTAGAACCAAAGTAAGTACAGTATGTATGGCCATACCTGTGGGGTCCCCATAGAACAGGGGTGGGGAACCTACGTCCCGGGGGCCGTATGCGGCCCTCAAAGTAATTTGGTCCGGCCCCCCGTGCAGCGGAGTCTGTGTCTCTCAGCTGATCTGTCAGAATGGAGCCAGTGCTTCCTGTATAGTTCCGGCTCCGTTCTGACAGTCTGAGTGAGTCACAGGCGGAGTGATATCAAATGCCTGTGACCAATACAGGAAACATCGCCTCTTCCTCCAGTGCGGCGCCACTGCTAGCCAGCATTTACCGCCAGCAGAACACACAGCAGTACCAGCCAGAGCCAGCAGTACCAGCCAGAGCCAGCAGTACTCATAGCAGTACCAGCCAGAGCCAGCAGTACTCGCAGCAGTACCAGCCAGAGTCAGCAGTACTCGCAGCAGTACCAGCCAGAGCCAGCAGTACTCGCAGCAGTACCAGCCAGAGCCAGCAGTACTCGTAGCAGTATAAGCCAGAGCCAGCCAGCAGTACCCACAGCAGTACCAGCCAGAGCCAGTAGTACCCACAGCAGTACCAGCCAGAGCCAGTAATACCCACAGCAGTACCAGCCAGCAGTACCCACAGCAATACCAGCCAGCAGTACCCACAGCACAGTACCAGCCAGCAGTACCATCCTTAGCCAGCAGTACCCAAGGCAGTACCTACAGCACAGTACCAGCCTGAATCAGCAATACCCACAGCAGTACCAGCCTGAGCCAGCAGTACCCACAGCACAGTACCAGCCAGCTATACCCACCAGCATTACCCGCCAGCAGTTCTTTTCAAAGCTTACCACCATAAAGTCGACTGCGCTCCAGACTGACCGACGCAAACCTGGAAAATCAGTTGCCAGTAGCAACATCATCAATACCAGCTAACATCACACACCTCACCAAAGAGAAGTAGTTGCAGCCATCACATTAGGGGTGAGTTAATTACATTTTTGACCAAATATAACAGGCACATTTTTAAGTTGATAATTTTGTACGGCCCCCGAATGATTTTATAAATACCCAAATGGCCCTTGGCAGAAAAAAGGTTCCCCACCCCTGCCATAGAAGCTGGAAATCCCTGTGATAGCCATCGCTATTACACCGCTACTCCAGTGATCTCCGCTAGCTTCTGAGTGAAGCTAGTTGAGGGGCCACTTGCTTGTCACAGACGCTATTCAAAAATGTCTTTGCATTTTCTCAAAGAATAAACAGAGTTCTTTGATTGGATGAATTAAAGATCTTGACATCACCAGCCTGCCTCCTCACCCACACATTGAGAATATGCAAAGTGTTTCCTGAATGGTGTCCAAGCCAATTAAGCAACCTCCTGTGTTCATTAGTCATGGGACCCAGAAGCTAGAAGAGATCACTGTAGCAGTGGCATCTATTTCAGTGATTTCCGGCTTCCACAGGGATCCCAGAGGTATGGCACATACATACTTATACTGGACCAAGCTGTACCAAAGTAACAGTGGAACAATTGC
This sequence comes from Pelophylax lessonae, assembly GCF_965119305.1. Lineage (NCBI taxonomy): Eukaryota > Metazoa > Chordata > Amphibia > Anura > Ranidae > Pelophylax > Pelophylax lessonae. The sequence goes on along the minus strand of NC_138769.1, from coordinate 730,695,957 downwards.
ATATGTAAACTATAACTCTGAACTCTCTCTTTGGGATTTATACATTTCTGACTGACGAAGGGATCTGAGTTATCCTGAAAGTTTGCATCTTTACCCGCTTGCCGACTGCGCACAGTATATTTACTGCGGCAGTCAGCCCCGGCCAGGCAGAGTGACGTAGATCTACGTCACTAGCCTGTCACCGGGTTTTGATCCAATAGCGGGCGAGCGCGCGCCCGCCCCGGCTCTTTCACAGAGGAGTGCGGGCGTGTGACCGGCGGACCCGATGTCCGCCGGTCACACTACGATCGTCGGTAGAGCGGGAGAAAGGCGGGCGGCTTATGTAAACAAGCCGCCTGTCAGTCTCCCCTGTGTAAAAATGGAGATCAGACGGTTCTACTATGTAGAACCGTTGATCTCTGTTTTTACAATAGGAGACATGTCCAATCACAGTTAGAAACACGCCCCTAGGACACACTTAACACCTCCCTCTCCAATACAGTTAACCCCTTCCCTGCCAGTGTCATTTTTACAGTAACAGTGCATATAGCACTGATTACTGTAGTAATGTCACTGGTAACCCCAAAAGTGTCAAAAATGTCAGTCAAGGGTCCGATCTGTCCGCCGCAATGTCGCAGTCCCGCAAAAAAAAAAATCGCAGATCGCCGCCATTACTCGTTAAAAAAAAAAAAACAACAAAAATGACAAAAATCTTTCCCTTTGTTAGTAAACGCAATAACTTTTGCGCAAACCAATCAAAATACGCTTTTTACGATTTTTTTTAACCAAACATATGTAGCATAAAACAAATTGGCCTAAAATATTAAAAAATTTTGATTTTTAAATTTTTTTTTTGGGGGGGGGGGGGGAATTTCATATAAAAAAATGTGAAAAAAATTATTTTTGCAAAATTGTCGCAATTTTTTGGTTTATAGCGCATGATCAAAAAATCGCACAGGTGATCAAATACCACCAAAAGAAAGCTCTGTTTGTGGGAAAAAAAGGACGCCAAATTAGTTTAGGTACAGCTTTGCACGACCGCGCAATTGTCCGTTAAAGTCACGCAGTGCCGAATCGCAAAATAGGCCTTGGTCAGGAAGGGGGTAAAATCTTCCGGGGCTTAAGTGGTTAATATGGAGCTGCCGTCCTTTATGGCTGTAATAGCCTCTGCTTTTCTGAGAAGAATTTCCATGAAATTTTGGAGTGTGTTTTCAAGAATTTTTGCCCGTTTAACCAAATGAACGTTTGTGAGGTCAGGTACTGATGATGGATCGCCATCAGTGTTTTATTCCATCCCAAATGTGTTCATTAGGGTTGAGTTTCTCCACACCAAACTCATCAAACCATGTCTTTATTGACTAGAAAAAACTTGAAGTGTCGCTCTAAGCGAGGGGAGAAGCTCTCTCCTCATGGTGGGGTGCTGGCCTCCAAACGAATGCACCCAGAGGTGGCAATATCAGGCATCCCGGGACGCCATTATTGTGACCTAACTCATGTAAAGGCATGGCTGCTGCACTAATCACGCCCTCTGATGCATTTTGCACCACCCACTGGGCTTAGACAAAGCTCCAGGGCGCGGAAAAACGCGTCGGTGGCATGGTTAGTGGAGTAGTGCTGGCCGGGGTCAGGTAAGGAGAGCGGCGTCCCAAATCCTTGATATTATTACTGCTGCATTTCTTTATAGAGCTGGCCTTGTACATGGTGGAACAGAAAGAGCCATGTATGGAACATCTTGTCAGCCGTAAGGATCACCGGGTAAAAATCAAGGAAAAAAGACTGCAAAAAAGAAAATAAATGTAACCACCACATCTAAGGTCTGGTTAGCTGCAACATGCTAACATGTGTTCTTGCATTTGAATACCATTAATTTCCTTACAATGATCTAGTAGACGATGTATGTGCACAGTGTCAGGCAGCTGCAGGAAGCGCAGATAACATCTTGGATATATGAAAATGAGTCTTCTTATGTCAGAAAAGTGGGCTCCTCCCGGCGTACCATCCGCTAGTCACAGACAGTTCTTATTACGGCTCCATCCAAAAATAGGTTTACATGCATCAAATTTCAGCACCTGGCCATTGTAGAGGAATTCCCCCGGGAACTTCATATGGTGGAATCAGGAGAGAGATTCTCATCAACGCTCCATACACTACGAGGGAGGACTACACACCCCCCATAACAGTGAGGGGGACAGGGATCTTCCATCACTACAAGGGGGTGTACATAGAAATACACTCATCACCTGATGGGGTACTCCTCCTGGAATGGCTTCATTGTATATTAATGTATGAGAGAGAGAGATCTGACTGTGCTATGGTCCATGTCAGAGCTATATACTGTAAATGTATAATAATAGTGTGTGATGGTGGGGGGACGTTAGAGTGTAAGCTCCTCTGGTACAGAGACTGATGTGACTGTGGGGGGACATTAGAGTGTAAGCTCCTCTGGTACAGAGACTGATGTGACTGTGGGGGGACATTAGAGTGTAAGCTCCTCTGGTACAGAGACTGATGTGACTGGCTCAGTGATCTCTGTACAGCACTGCAGTATATGTCAGAGCTATATAAATGTATAATAATAATAGTGTGTGACTGTGGGGGGGGTATTAGAGTGTAAGCTCCTCTGGTACAGAGACTGATGTGACTGTGGGGGGACATTAGAGTGTATGCTCCTCTGGTACAGAGACTGATGTGACTGTGGGGGGGGGGGGGCATTAGAGTGTAAGCTCCTCTGTTACAGAGACTGATGTGACTGTGAGGGGACATTAGAGTGTAAGCTCCTCTGGTACAGAGACTGATGTGACTGTGGGGGGGAGGACATTAGAGTGTAAGCTCCTCTGGTACAGAGACTGATGTGACTGTGGGGGGGGGGGGCATTAGAGTGTAAGCTCCTCTGGTACAGAGACTGATGTGACTGTGGGAGGAGGGGACATTAGAGTGTAAGCTCCTCTGGTACAGAGACTGATGTGACTGTGGGGGAGGGGACATTAGAGTGTGAGCTCCTCTGGTACAGAGGCTGATGTGACCGTGGGGGGAGGGGACATTAGAGTGTAAGCTCCTCTGGTACAGAGACTGATGTGACTGGCTCAGTGTTCTCTGTACAGCACTGCGGTATATGTCAGAGCTATATACATGTGTAATAATAGTGTGTGACTGTGGGGGGACATTAGAGTGTAAGCTCCTCTGGTACAGAGACTGATGTGACTGTGGGGGGACATTAGAGTGTAAGCTCCTCTGGTACAGAGACTGATGTGACTGTGAGGGGACATTAGAGTGTAAGCTCCTCTGGTACAGAGACTGATGTGACTGTGAGGGGACATTAGAGTGTAAGCTCCTCTGGTACAGAGACTGATGTGACTGTGGGGGGACATTAGAGTGTAAGCTCCTCTGGTACAGAGACTGATGTGACTGTGAGGGGACATTAGAGTGTAAGCTCCTCTGGTACAGAGACTGATGTGACTGTGAGGGGACATTAGAGTGTAAGCTCCTCTGGTACAGAGACTGATGTGACTGTGAGGGGACATTAGAGTGTAAGTTCCTCTGGTACAGAGACTGATGTGACTGTGAGGGGACATTAGAGTGTAAGCTCCTCTGGTACAGAGACTGATGTGACTGTGAGGGGACATTAGAGTGTAAGCTCCTCTGGTACAGAGACTGATGTGACTGTGAGGGGACATTAGAGTGTAAGCTCCTCTGGTACAGAGACTGATGTGATTGGCTCAGTGTACTCTGTACAGCACTGCGGTATATGTCAGAGCTATATAAATGTATAATAATAATAGTGTGTGACTGTGGGGGAGGGATATTAGAGTGTAAGCTCCTCTGGTACAGAGACTGATGTGACTGTGGGGGGACATTAGAGTGTAAGTTCCTCTGGTACAGAGACTGATGTGATTGGCTCAGTGTTCTCTGTACAGCGCTGCGGTATATGTCAGAGCTTTATAAATGTATAATAATAATAGTGTGTGACTGTGGGGGGACATTAGAGTGTAAGCTCCTCTGGTATAGAGACTGATGTGACTGTGGGGGAGGGGAGATTAGAGTGTAAGCTCCTCTGGTATAGAGACTGATGTGACTGTGGGGGAGGGGAGATTAGAGTGTAAGCTCCTCTGGTACAGAGACTGATGTGACTGGCTCAGTGATTTCTGTACAGCACTGCGGTATATGTCAGAGCTATATAAATGTATAATAATAATAGTGTGTGACTGTGGGGGGACATTAGAGTGTAAGCTCCTCTGGTGCAGAGACTGATGTGACTGTGGGGGGACATTAGAGTGTAAGCTCCTCTGGTGCAGAGACTGGTGTGACTGTGGGGGGACATTAGAGTGTAAGCTCCTCTGGTACAGAGACTGATACGACTGGCTCAGTGATCTCTGTATATGTCAGAGCTATATAAATGTATAATAATAATAATAGGGGGGGCATAAATAAAGATAAAACAAGCCCCGGCCGGCCCCAGAGTGTGCTATATTGGAATTACAGATGTGAAGCCAGTGTCACAGATGTTTCCCGTTAGTGATGTGGGGACGGAGAGGATGCTGGGCTGGGATCGGACGTTTTGATCTCGCGGTAAGGTCGGGCATCTTAGCGTCCCTGGTCGGCGCAGTCTGTGCTGTACGCCTCGTTCTGGTGTGTCGTTGGGCAGGGGGTGTTCCCCTCAGAGGTTGTGTACCCTGATATGGGGTGACCCTCCTCTCACACCATCACTGGCAGTGCAGCCCCCCTCCCTCCGCCGCCCCGTCTACACTTCACAGCTAACAACTATCGCAGACTTTCCTGTGAGCGCAGGAAGAGCAGTGTGGAGACATGGAGGAAGGGGGTGTGCGGGTCAGACAAAGAGAAGGAGGAGACCAAACCAGAACCAGGGGGAGACCGAGGGGAGGGGGGACATCGCCATCATTTCTTCCATGGAACTTCACTGTCACCCCACTGCACCTCTCACCCTGCACACTATTGTATACACCACACACTGCATTCTATACATACACTACATATACACTGCACACTACATATATACTGCACACTACATATATTCTGCACACTACATATACACTACACACTACATATACACTGCACACTACACATACACTACACACTACATATATACTGCACACTACATATACACTGCACACTACATATACACTGCACACTACACATACACTACACACTACATATATACTGCACACTACATATACACTACACACTACATATATACTGCAGACTACATATACACTACACACTACATATATACTGCACACTACATATACACTACACACTACATATATACTGCACACTACATATATTCTGCACACTACATATACACTACACACTACATATACACTGCACACTACATATATACTGCACACTACATATACACTACACACTACATATATACTGCACACTACATATACACTACACACTACATATATACTGCACACTACATATATTCTGCACACTACATATACACTACACACTACATATACACTGCACACTACATATACACTACACACTACATATACACTGCACACTACATATATACTGCACACTACATATACACTGTACACTACATATATACTGCACACTACATATACACTGTACACTACATATATACTGCACACTACATATACACTACACACTACATATATACTGCACACTGCACACTACATATACACTACACACTACATATACACTGCACACTACATATACACTACACACTACATATATACTGCACACTACATATATACTGCACACTACATATACACTGCACACTACATATATACTGCACACTACATATATACTGCACACTACATATACACTGTACACTACATATATACTGCACACTACATATACACTGCACACTACATAAATACTGCACACTGCACACTACATATACACTGCACACTACATATATACTACACACTACATATATACTACACACTACATATACACTGCACACTACATATACACTGCACACTACATATACACTGCACACTACATATATACTGCACACTACATATACACTGCACACTACATATACACTACACACTACATATATACTGCACACTATATATACACTGTACACTACATATATACTGCACACTACATATACACTGCACACTACATATACACTACACACTACATATATACTACACACTACATATATACTGCACACTACATATACACTGCACACTACATATATACTGCACACTACATATATACTACATACATACACACTGGATACTACATATATACTATACCAAACACTGCACACTACAGATACACCACACACTGCACACTACATATACACCACACACTGCATACTACATATACACCACACACTGCATACTACAGATACACCACACACTGCATACTACATATACACCACACACTGCATACTACAGATACACCACACACTGCATACTACATATACACCACACACTGCATACTACACATACACCACAAACTGCATACTACATATACACCACACACTGCATACTACACATACACCACACACTGCATACTACAGATACACCACACACTGCATACTACACATACACCACACACTGCATACTACACATACACCACACACTGCATACTACACATACACCACACACCGCACACTACAGATACACCACACACTGCATACTACACATACACCACACACTGCATACTACACATACACCACACACTGCATACTACACATACACCACACACTGCATACTACAGATACACCACACACTGCATACTACACATACACCACACACTGCATACTACAGATACACCACACACTGCATACTACAGATACACCACACACTGCATACTACACATACACCACACACTGCATACTACACATACACCACACACTGCATACTACAGATACACCACACACTGCATACTACACATACACCACACACTGCATACTACACATACACCACACACTGCATACTACAGATACACCACACACTGCATACTACACATACACCACACACTGCATACTACATATACACCACACACTGCACATAACAGTGCATGCTTTAATACATTGCACTGCACGCTCCACATAAAAATAGAAAATGAGCGTGTAAACATCTATATATAGATCACTGATCACTTTGCACACCAAACTTTACGCCGCACATTTCTGTACATCTGAACCCAGAAATGTACACTGTCTGTGTGTGACAAATTAATACTTCCCATGCACAGTGTATACATCTGACTTCTACACACACTGCAGATTTACAATCACACACCCTCCGGGGCGCCCTCCTTGGTTCTGTTCTCATAATTCATCTTCTTCCTCCGGATCCATTGTCGGAATTTAGTCATTTGGTCAGGAAAGGGACAGAAATAACCCTTCCTGTTCTCAGCGGAATTCACTTTACACTGCATGCAGAAATAAACAGGTGGAGGCACCAGAGACTGACCCCCCCCCCCCCCAGCTCTATATGTCAGTGACATACTCTCCCCTCCTCCATTCATTGTTCTATAAACTGTCACTGTCACAGGTCAGCAGGGAGGTCACTCACCTGTCACTCATCTTCACTTTCACACAGAGTTTTCCCCCAGGGAGAATGTGCTAAGGGGGCACTCCAGGGTTGTTTAAATGCAAACGTACCCATTGGGATGTGTTTGTGCCAGGACATGTGAATTTTCATGCATTGAGGTGCATTGCGTTAGTTTATTCTCAATGGGCTGTAATACTTCCCAACGCATGCTGTGTGTTTTTTGTGCTTTCTGGAGGTGCATTTAAAATGAATGGCACTGTATAAGCTTTAACAAGTTCAAAAGTATTCAATCTTTTTATATCTGCAACTTTGTCACCCTGATACTGCACCCCTGATGGGGACAACTGAGCTCCTGCGCTGTCACCCTGTTACTGCACCCCTGATGATGACACCTGAGCTCCTGCACTGTCACCCTGTTACTGCACCCCTGATGGTGAAAACTGAGCTCCTGCGCTGTCACCCTGTTACTGCACCCCTGATGATGACACCTGAGCTCCTGCGCTGTCACCCTGTTACTGCACCCCTGATGGTGACAACTGAGCTCCTGCGCTGTCACCCTGTTACTGCACCCCTGATGATGACACCTGAGCTCCTGCACTGTCACCCTGTTACTGCACCCCTGATGGTAAAAAAACTGAGGTCCTGCGCTGTCACCCTGTTACTGCACCCCTGATGGTGACACCTGTGCTGTCACCCTGTTACTGCACCCCTAATGGTGACAACTGAGCTCCTGCCCTGTCACCCTGTTACTGCACACCTAATGGTGACAACTGAGCTCCTGTGCTGTCACCCTGTTACTGCACCCCTAATGGGGACATCTGAGCTCCTGCACTGTCACCCTATTACTGCACCCCTAATGGTGACAACTGAGCTCCTGCCCTGACACCCTGTTACTGCACCCCGAATGGTGACAACTGAGCTCCTGCGCTGTCACCCTGTTACTGCACTCCTAATGGGGACATCTGAGCTCCTGCGCTGTCACCCTGTTACTGCACCCCTAACGGTGACAACTGAGGTCCTGCGCTTTCACCCTGTTACTGCACCCCTGATGGGGGACAACTGAGCTCCTGCGCTGTCACCCTGTTACTGCACCCCTAATGGGGACAACTGAGCTCCTGCGCTGTCACCCTGTTACTGCAACCCCGATGGGGACAACTAAGCTCCTGCGCTGTCGACCTGTTACTACACCCCTGATGGTGACAACTGAGCTGCTGCGCTGTCACCCTGTTACTGCACCCCTAATGGTGACAGCTGAGGTCCTGCGCTGTCACCCTGTTACTGCACCCCTGATGGGGACAAGTGAGCTCCTGCGCTGTCACCCTGATACTGCACCCCTGATGGGGACAACTGAGCTCCTGCGCTGTCACTCTGTTCTTGCTTTTCCTGATGGGGATAACGGAGCTTCTGCGCTCTCACCCTGGTACTGCACCCCTGATGGGGACAACTGAGCTCCTGCGTTGTCACTCTGTTACTGCACCCATAATGGTGACAACTGAGCTCCTGCGCTGTCACCCTGTTACTGCACCCCTAATGGTGACACCTGAGCTCCTGCGCTGTCACCCTGTTACTGAACCCCTGATGGGGACAACTGAGCTCCTGCGCTGTCACCCTGTTACTGAACCCCTGATGGGGACAACTGAGCTCCTGTGCAGTCACCCTGTTACTGCACCCCTGATGGGGACAACTGAGCTCCTGCGCTGTCACCCTGTTACTGCACCCCTAATGGTGACAACTGAGCTCCTGCCCTGTCACCCTGTTACTGCACACCTAATGGTGACACCTGAGCTCCTGCGCTATCACCCTGTTACTGTACCCCTGATGATGACACCTGAGCTCCTGCGCTGTCATCTTGTTACTGCACCCCTGATGGTGACAACTGAGCTCCTGTGCTGTCACCCTGTTACTGCACCCCTGATGGGGACATCTGAGCTCCTGCGCTGTCACCCTGTTACTGCACCCCTGATGATGACACCTGAGCTCCTGCGCTGTCATCCTGTTACTGCACCCCTGATGGTGACAACTGAGCTCCTGTGCTGTCACCCTGTTACTGCACCCCTAATGGGGACAACTGAACTCCTGCGCTTTCACCCTGTTACTGCACCCCTAATGGTGACAACTGAGGTTCTGCGCTGTCACCCTGTTACTGCACCCCTAATGGTGACAACTGAGGTTCTGCGCCGTCACCCTGTTACTGCACCCCTGATGGGGACAACTGAGCTCCTGCGCTGTCACCCTGTTACTGCATCCCTGATGGTGACAACTGAGCTCCTGTGCTGTCACCCTGTTACTGCACCCCTGATGGGGACAACTGAGCTCCTGTGCTGTCACCCTGTTACTGCACCCCTAATGGGGACAACTGAACTCCTGCGCTTTCACCCTGTTACTGCACCCCTAATGGTGACAACTGAGGTTCTGCGCTGTCACCCTGTTACTGCACCCCTAATGGTGACAACTAAGGTTCTGCGCTGTCACCCTGTTACTGCACCCCTGATGGGGACAACTGAGCTCCTGCGCTATCACCCTGATACTGCACCCCTGATGGGGACAACTGAGCTCCTGCGCTGTCACCCTGTTACTGCACCCCTAACGGTGACAACTGAGGTCCTGCGCTGTCACCCTGTTACTGCACCCCTGATGGGGACAACTGAGCTCCTGCGCTGTCACCCTGATACTGCACCCCTGATGGGGACAACTGAGCTCCTGCACTGTCATCCTGTTACTGCACCCCTGATGGGGACACCTGAGCTCCTGTGCTGTCACCCTGTTACTGCACCCCTGATGGTGACACCTGCGCTGTCACCCTGTTACTGCACCCCTGATGGTGACACCTGAGCTCCTGCGCTGTGATCCTGTTACTGCACCCCTGATGGGGACAACTGAGCTCCTGCGCTGTCACCCTGTTACTGCACCCCTGATGATGACACCTGAGCTCCTGCGCTGTCACCCTGTTAGTGCACGCCTGATGGGGACAACTGAGCTCCTGCGCTGTCACTCTGTTACTGCACCCCTGATGGGGACAACTGAGCTCCTGCGCTGTCACTCTTACTGCACCCCTGATGGTGACAACTGAGGTCCTGCGCTGTCACCCTGTTACTGCACCCCTGATGGTGACAACTGAGCTCCCGCGCTGTCACCCTGTTACTGCACCCCTAATGGGGTCAAGTGAGCTCCTGCGCTGTCACCCTGTTACTGCACCCCTGATGGGGACAAGTGAGCTCCTGCGCTGTCACCCTGTTACTGCACCCCTGATGGTGACAACTGAGATCCTGCCCTGTCACTCTGTTACTGCACCCCCTAATGGGGACAACAGAGCTCCTGCGCTGTCACCCTGTTACTGCACCCCTAATAGTGACAACAGAGCTCCTGCGCTGTCACCCTGTTACTGCACCCCTAATGGTGAGAACTGAGGTCCTGCGCTGTCACCCTGTTACTGCACCCCTAATAGTGACAACAGAGCTCCTGCGCTGTCACCCTGTTACTGCACCCCTAATGGTGATAACTGAGCTCCTGCGCTGTCACCCTATTACTGCACCCCTAATGGTGACAACTGAGCTCCTGCACTGCCACCCTGTTACTGCACCCCTGATGGGGATAACTGAGCTCCTGCGCTGTCACCCTGTTACTGCACCCCTAATGGTAACAACTGAGGTCCTGCGCTGTCACCCTGTTACTGCACCCCTGATGGTGACAACTGAGGTCCTGCGCTGTCACCCTGTTACTGCACCCCTGATGGGGACAACTGAGCTTCTGTGCTTTCACCCTGTTACTGCACCCCTGATGGGGACAACTGAGCTCCTGCGCTGTCCCCCTGTTACTGCACCCCTGGTGATGGTGACAACTGAGGTCTTGCGTTGTCACCCTATTACTGCACCCCTAATGGTGACAACTGAGCTCCTGCACTGTCACCCTGGTACTGCATCCCTGATGGGGACAACTGAGGTCCTGCGTTGTCACCCTATTACTGCACCCCTAATGGTGACAACTGAGCTCCTGCACTGTCACCCTGTTACTGCACCCCTGATGGGGACAACTGAGCTCCTGCACTGTCATCCTGTTACTGCACCCCTGATGGGGACACCTGAGCTCCTGTGCTGTCACCCTGTTACTGCACCCCTGATGGTGACACCTGCGCTGTCACCCTGTTACTGCACCCCTGATGTTGACACCTGAGCTCCTGCGCTGTGATCCTGTTACTGCACCCCTGATGGGGACAACTGAGCTCCTGCGCTGTCACCCTGTTACTGCACCCCTGATGATGACACCTGAGCTCCTGCGCTGTCACCCTGTTAGTGCACGCCTGATGGGGACAACTGAGCTCCTGCGCTGTCACTCTTACTGCACCCCTGATGGGGACAACTGAGGTCCTGCGCTGTCACCCTGTTACTGCACCCCTGATGGTGACAACTGAGCTCCTGCGCTGTCACCCTGTTACTGCACCCCTGATGGGGATAACTGAGCTCCTGCGCTGTCACCCTGTTACTGCACCCCTAATGGTGACAACTGAGGTCCTGCGCTGTCACCCTGTTACTGCACCCCTGATGGTGACAACTGAGGTCCTGCGCTGTCACCCTGTTACTGCACCCCTGATGGGGACAACTGAGCTTCTGTGCTTTCACCCTGTTACTGCACCCCTGATGGGGACAACTGAGCTCCTGCGCTGTCACCCTGTTACTGCACCCCTGGTGATGGTGACAACTGAGGTCTTGCGTTGTCACCCTATTACTGCACCCCTAATGGTGACAACTGAGCTCCTGCGCTGTCACCCTGTTACTGCACCCCTGATGGGGACAACTGAGCTCCTGCGCTGTTACCCTGTTACTGCACCCCTGATGGGGACAACTGAGCTCCTGCACTGTCACCCTGGTACTGCATCCCTGATGGGGACAACTGAGGTCCTGCGTTGTCACCCTATTACTGCACCCCTAATGGTGACATCTGAGCTCCTGCACTGTCACCCTGTTACTGCACCCCTGATGGGGACAACTGAGCTCCTGCGCTGTCACCCTGATACTGCACCCCTGATGGGGACAACTGAGCTCCTGCACTGTCATCCTGTTACTGCACCCCTGATGGGGACACCTGAGCTCCTGTGCTGTCACCCTGTTACTGCACCCCTGATGGTGACACCTGCGCTGTCACCCTGTTACTGCACCCCTGATGGGGACAAGTGAGCTCCTGCGCTGTCACCCTGTTACTGCACCCCTGATGGTGACAACTGAGCTCCTGCCCTGTCACTCTGTTACTGCACCCCCTAATGGGGACAACAGAGCTCCTGCGCTGTCACCCTGTTACTGCACCCCTAATAGTGACAACAGAGCTCCTGCGCTGTCACCCTGTTACTGCACCCCTAATGGTGAGAACTGAGGTCCTGCGCTGTCACCCTGTTACTGCACCCCTAATAGTGACAACAGAGCTCCTGCGCTGTCACCCTGTTACTGCACCCCTAATGGTGATAACTGAGCTCCTGCGCTGTCACCCTATTACTGCACCCCTAATGGTGACAACTGAGCTCCTGCACTGCCACCCTGTTACTGCACCCCTGATGGGGATAACTGAGCTCCTGCGCTGTCACCCTGTTACTGCACCCCTAATGGTGACAACTGAGGTCCTGCGCTGTCACCCTGTTACTGCACCCCTGATGGTGACAACTGAGGTCCTGCGCTGTCACCCTGTTACTGCACCCCTGATGGGGACAACTGAGCTTCTGTGCTTTCACCCTGTTACTGCACCCCTGATGGGGACAACTGAGCTCCTGCGCTGTCACCCTGTTACTGCACCCCTGGTGATGGTGACAACTGAGGTCTTGCGTTGTCACCCTATTACTGCACCCCTAATGGTGACAACTGAGCTCCTGCGCTGTCACCCTGTTACTGCACCCCTGATGGGGACAACTGAGCTCCTGCGCTGTTACCCTGTTACTGCACCCCTGATGGGGACAACTGAGCTCCTGCACTGTCACCCTGGTACTGCATCCCTGATGGGGACAACTGAGGTCCTGCGTTGTCACCCTATAACTGCACCCCTAATGGTGACAACTGAGCTCCTGCGCTGTCACCCTGTTACTTCACCCCTGATGGGGACAACTGATCTCCTGTGCTGTCACCCTGTTACTGTACCCCTAATGGTGACAACTGATCTCCTGTGCTGTCACCCTGTTCCTGCTTTTCCTGATGGGGATAACGGAGCTCCTGCGCTGTCATCCTGTTACTGCACCCCTGATGGTGAAAGCTGAGCTCCTCTGTTGTCACCCTGTCACATGCACCCCAGATAGCGACAACTAAACTCCTGTGTTGTCACCCTATCACTGCACCTTTGATAGCAACAGCTGAGCTCCTGTGTTGTCTCCCTGCCACGTGCACCCCTGATGGGGACAGCTAATCTCCTGTGTTGTCACCCTGCCTTCTGCACCCCTAATGGTGACAACAAAAGGCCGTACCAACACACATTGCACAGGTGTGGTCCACCATCACCACCACTATCAGGAAGTCTCCAGAGCAATATTGCTGGAGTGAGTGCATGTAGGCAGGAAGTGGCTTAAAGCTGCTGCAGGAGATCAGCAACACTGGGATTAATAAAAAAAGATGACAATTGTTTATACACATCGCTGTAGCAAACTAAATGCCATCCATTTTGAGTTTGAAACCACTTTAATATAACAAATATAATGACTATACAGAGTTTTGTGTATTTGCATGCATTCAATATTACCTTATATTGTCTAAATCCATTCTTCATGTGTATTCTTCTTATATATTGGTGAGCTTTTTGTATTTCTTTCAGATCTGTTCAGTAATCAAGTGTGAGATTTCCTATAATAAAGACCGCTCACTGCCGCTCTCTCCCCTTGTACAGGGTGACTGGTCTTGTCTCCACCCTCTCCTGTAGTTTTCTACAGGCATTCTATAGTGGGTGGAGTCTGCTGGGCCCCTCCCACAGCTCTACTTTCTGCACAGGTCATGTACACCCCAGTGATGATGTCACTACTGCTTTTAAAAGGTATATCTGGGTTTGCAAAGGCATTTGGTGCACACAAAGTGGAATTGCAGTATCTCACAAAAGTAAGTACACCCCTCACATTTTTGAAAATATTTTATCCTATCTTTTCATGTGACAACACTGAAGAAATTACACTTTGCTACAATGTAAAGTAGTGAGTGTACAGCTTGTATAACAGTGTAAATTTGCTGTCCCCTCAAAATAACTCAACACACAGCCGCTGGCAACAAAAGTGAGTACACCCCTAAGTTAAAATGTCCAAATTGGGCCCAAGTAGCCCTTTTCCCTCCACGGTGTCATGTGACTCATTAGTGTTACAAGTAGGGATGATCGAACGGTTCCGGGTCGACCATCGGTTCGACCCGAATATTGGCTGTTCGAAATTCGGCAGAATTCCGAACTTTTTGCTGTAAAAGTTCGGAATTCGGCCACCAGAACCGCCCAAAATGCAATGGGACAGGAATTGGGCTTTAAAAGCCCATGATTGGAGTGACTAGGGGGTCCAGAGGCCAATCAGGAGTGAATACGCCCCCCATACGCCCCCCAGTATATAACATAGCCCCGCCAAATCTCTAGCACTGTATTACAGAGGCTGTGGAATAGAGTGGAAGCATTTCTGCTGCTCCAGTGTCATTTTGCAATTATTAGTGTGAGGAAAGGGATATCTAGTGTAGTTAGGGTACTATATACCACTATAGTTAGATTCAATAATCTAGTTTTTGTAGGGAAAGTGTTAAGTGTCAGGGTGACCGTAGTGTAGGATGAACTGACTCTGCTATGCCAGAGTGACAGAACTCTTCCATGTCAGGGTGACTGGACATGCTACAGAGCTGAAACTTCACAGGTACACTTTTTAGACCCCCCAGACACTAAATCCAAAGAAATCTCTTTTTTTTTTTCAATAATTTTTTCAATAATTGGCTCTCTATCAAAAACGACAATTTTTAATAACTTTTTTTTGTGTGATTAATAGTCCCTGGGGCATGACCCAGAACCCCAGGCACTTTTTAGGGGCATTTATTGGGTTTTAGGGCTTCAAAATTGTGTTTTTTGATTCCAGAAGTTCGGGTCCCATTGATTTCAATGGGGTTCTAGAATCCGAACCAAACTTTCGGGAAGTTCGGGTGTTCTGGTCGAACCAAACTTTTCAAAAGTTCGATCATCCCTAGTTACAAGGTCTCAGGTGTGAATGGGGAGCAGGTGTGTTAAATTTGGTGTTATCGCTCTCACTCTCTCATACTGGTCACTGGAAGTTCAACATGGCACCTCATGGCAAAGAACTCTCTGAGGATCTGAAGAAAAATAATTGTTGGTCTACATAAAGATGGCCTAGGCTATAAGAAGATTCCCAAGACCCTGAAACTGGGCTGCAGCATGGTCAAGCATGGTGGTAGAAGTGTCATGGTCTGGGGCTGCATGAGTGCTGCCAACACTGGGGAGCTACAGTTCATTGAGGGAACCATACATAAAACCTGCAGAGGTGATCAAATACCACCTACTCTATTTGTGGGGGAAAAAAAGGACATCCATTTTATTTGGGTACAGCGTCACACGACCGCACAATTTTCAAGTAAAGCAACGCAGTGCCGTATCGCACAAAATAACCTTGATAAGGAAAGGGGTAAAATATTTGCAACAAATCATATTTTCCTCTACAGACTTGGATTAGTCCTGGTGGAGCAGGGACTTCAGTTTCCAATGGATAGATGAGAGGCGTGTGTGTGGTCACCTGCTGACATACCCCTAAGGGGCAGGAGTGGGATGTTGCACCGTGTCCTCTGGCAATGGTCACCATTCCCCCCACTATTGTACTGAGATGGTAATTGTTGGTCGATTTGCCATTTTGACAGATTCCCCTCATTGTCAGGAGGACACAATGGAAACAATCAATATCTCAGTCACCCAGAAGGCGTCCAACATTACAATGCAAATTAATCACAATTAGAGAAACTGAGGCAGCTGTGCAGAGAGACGCGCCGACCGCAGCAGACACAGAATGAATAGACACGACATACTGCTTGGGTACAATGATTAATTCTCATCTGACAGTTTAGGGGTGTGCGTGGTCCACATCTCAGCAGATACACCCAGACATTCGTTAGATGTGGGGTGAATGGAAAATGGTGCCCTGGTAATCCCCAGGGGGGATTCATGAGGAAAGGGTGCTTTTATTATTCTGATGGGGGATGTAAATGGAAGCCGCATCCATATAATCCTCATGGCAGATATACTGTATATGAAGGGTGCAGTCCTATAATTCTACTGGGGGGTATATAAGGAGGGTGCACTCATAATTCTACTGGGGTGTATATAAGGAGGGTGCACTCTTATAATTCTACTGGGGGTATATAAATAGGGTGCACTCTTATAATTCTACTGGGGGTATATAAAGTGGGTGCAGTCTTATAATTCTACTGGGGGGTATATAAGGAGGGTGCAGGCTTATAATTCTACTGGGGGGTATAAAAGGAGGGTGCTGTCTTATAATTCTCCTGTGGGGGGGTATATAAGGAGGGTGCAGGCTTATAATTCTACTGGGGGGTATATAAGGAGGGTGCAGGCTTATAATTCTACTGGGGGGTATATAAAGAGGGTGCAGTCTTATAATTCTACTGGGGGGTATATAAGGAGTGTGCAGGCTTATAATTCTACTGGGGGGTATATAAGGAGGGTGCAGGCTTATAATTCTACTGGGGGGTATATAAGGAGTGTGCAGGCTTATAATTCTACTGGGGGGTATATAAGGAGGGTGCAGTCTTATAATTCTACTGGGGGGTATTTAAGGAGGGTGCAGGCTTATAATTCTACTGGGGGGTATATAAGGAGGGTGCAGGCTTATAATTCTACTGGGGGGTATATAAGGAGGGTGCAGTCTTATAATTCTACTGGGGGGTATATAAGGAGGGTGCAGGCTTATAATTCTACTGGGGGGTATAAAAGGAGGGTGCACTCTTATAATTCTACTGGGGGGTATAAAAGGAGGGTGCTGTCTTATAATTCTCCTGTGGGGGGGTATATAAGGAGGGTGCAGTCTTATAATTCTACTGGGGGGTATATAAGGAGGGTGCAGTCTTATAATTCTACTGGGGGGTATATAAGGAGGGTGCAGGCTTATAATTCTACTAGGGGGGTATATAAGGAGGGTGCAGTCTTATAATTCTACTGGGGGGTATATAAGGAGGGTGCAGGCTTATAATTCTACTGGGGGGTATATAAGGAGGGTGCAGGCTTATAATTCTACTAGGGGGGTATATAAGGAGGGTGCAGTCTTATAATTCTACTGGGGGGTATATAAGGAGGGTGCAGTCTTAGGCTTGCTGTACATTATACCATTTTCTTGAACAATTTTACTTTAGATTTACTAAAACCATATAATATGAGGTCAAACCTAAACACTTTAAATTTGTATGCAATCAGGCAGGCCCTTGTACTACATAGTTAAAGGTAAATCTAAAGAAAATTGTATAATATATGTTGTGTAATAGAAAATTGTTTGAAAATTTGTTTACATTTTACCAGTGGCAGCTGGTGAATGACAATTTTGGGGGCGGCAAAACCAACACCCCCCCCCCTCCCGGCGGGACGGGTGGCCAGCCATCAAATCTACCACCCCTCCCTCCCTGGACGGACGGCTGGCAGCATCCTTACCTGCTCCTTCCCCGAGCGGCTGTGAGTCTCCCCTGGCCGTACGCCTCCTCCCTCTTCCTGGCCAATGGCCGGTAAAATCGCTTCTCTTTTCAGCCAATCAGGAAAGGAGTCTCATGACCCACTTCCTGATTGGCTGGGAGGAAAATCAGTTTGATAATAGCGAATATTATTTTTTCTATTGTCATACAACTGGGTGGGCTCAGGGCGCACTGCTCTGCGCCCTGAGCCCACCCTTTTTGAAGCCTAATAGAGCCTCTGGCTCTAATCATGTGCTTCAAAAAGTGCTTAAAAAAAAATCCCTACTGGAATCCATGTGTCCAGCGCCCTGCATGTATATTAGGGGGCCGGACGCATGTATAGGGGGGGAGGCGCCCCTGCGCGCCCAATGGATGGGCCGCCACTGCATTTTACAATATAAAATGTAAAGCGTTGGGAAAATTGACAGCGCTATATAATGACCTGTAATAAATAAATGAAAAAATTTCAACATTACTGTTTGTTTTTTGGTCATAAACGTCGAGTAATTAATATGAGCCCACTAAAATTAGAAAGTTGAATGATCAGGCGTTTTGCATGACATTTTGAACAATTTTCTACCAATCTATGGTCAGCCTTATGATCCTGGTATGAACCATATGAGGAGGGTGCATCCTTATAATCCCGGTATGGGGTAGATGAGGAGGGTGCAGCTTTATAATCATGGTGTGATGTACACGAGGAGGGTGCAGCCTTAAAATCCTGGTATAGGGTATATGACCATGGTGCACCATGCACCCTCATAATCCTGGTACATAGTACATGAAGAGGGTGCAGCTTTATTATCCTGATAGAGGGTTCATGAGGAGGGTGTAGCCTAATAATCCTGGTGGTATGGAGTATATGAGGAGGGTGTAGCCTAATAATCCTGGTATAGAGTATATGAGGAGGGTGTAGCCTAATAATCCTGGTATGGAGTATATGAGGAGGGTGCAGCCTTAAAATCCTGGTATTGGGTATATGAGGAGGGTGTAGCCTAATAATCCTGGTATAGAGTATATGAGGAGGGTGTAGCCTAATAATCCTGGTATGGAGTATATGAGGAGGGTGCAGCCTTAAAATCCTGGTATTGGGTATATGAGGATGGTGCAGCCGCCTCATAATCCTGGTACATGAGGAGGATGCAGCTTTATTATCCTGGTAGAGGGTACATGAGGAGGGTGCAGGCTAATAATCCTGGTATTGTGTATATGAGGAGGAGGCACCCTTAAATATCTGAGTATGGGGTATATGAGGATGGTATACCCATAAAATCCTGGTGTGGGGTGTATGAGGATGGTGCACCCTCATAATCCTTGTACAGGGTACATGAGGAGGGTGAACTTTCATAATCCTGGTAGAGGGTACATGAGGAGGCTGCAGCCTTATAATCCTGGTATGGAGTAGATGAGGAGGGTTCACCCTTATAATCCTAGTGTGGGGTATATGAGGATGGTGCAGCCTCATAATCCTGGTAGAGAGTACATGGGGAGGGTACAGCTTTATAACCCTGGTATGAAGTATATGAGGAGGGTTCAGCCTTATAATCCTGGTATGGGGTATATGAGGATGTGCACCCTCATAATCCTGGTACATGAGGATGGTGCAGCTTTATTATCCTGGTAGAGGGTACATGAGGAGGGTGCAGCCTTATAATCATGGTATGGAGTATATGAGGAGAGTGCAGCTTTATAATCCTGGAATGGAGTATTTGAGGAGGGTGCACCCTCATATTCCTGGTACATGAGGATGGTGCAGCTTTATTATCCTGGTAGAGGGTACAAGAGGAGGGTGCAGCCTTATAATCCTGGTATAGTGTATATGAGGAGGAGGTGCTCTTAAATGTCTTAGTATGGGGTATATGAGGATGGTGCACCCTTAAAATTCTGATGTGGGGTATAGGAGTATGGTGCACCCTCATAATCCTTGTACAGGGTACATGAGGAGGGTGAACTTTCATAATCCTGGTAGAGGGTACATGAGGAGGCTGCAGCCTTATAATCCTGGCATGGAGTATTTGAAGAGGGTGCAGTCTTAAAATCCTGGTATGGGGTACAGAAGGAGGGTGCAGTCTTATTATCCTGATATGAAGCATATGAGGAGGCTGCACCGTTATAATCCTGGTATGGTGTATATGAGGAGGGTGCACCCTTAGAATCCTGGTATGGGGTATATGAGGAGGGTGCATTCTTATAATCTTGGACGACAGGTGTATGAAGAGGGTGCCCTGTTATAATCCTGATAGGGGTATATGAGGATGGTGAGTCCTTATTATCGTGGTATGGGGTATATGAATATGATGGAAATTTAAAATCCTTGCATTAGGTATAGGAGGAGGCTACACCCTTATGATCCTAGTAGGGGGGAAAGGAGTAAAATTCACTACCATTAATTTCTCACAGGGATACATGAGGAATGTGCATCCCTATAATATCCTGGAAGGGGGTAAATATGAAAAGGGTGCACCTTTATGATCCTGGAGGGTAGGTTTGTGAGAAGGATGCATTCCTGTCAGGAGTGTGTATCAATAGGAGCGTGTATCAATACTGCTCCATCATAGCTACTGGTTTTAGCATCCTGGTTTTGGCTGTGATGCATTCTCCCTGTCTGTCCACCTGCAAAGTGACCAATGCAGTCAGTCTCTGGGTGGAGACCAAACCTGATTTAAGCCAGCCAAGCCTGCAGTCTCATGCTTGTGATAGCGTGTGTAATACAAGCTCAAGCTCTCTGTCTGTCTGACCTGCTCTGCTGTTTCGACTCCCCTGGTTATGACCTCGGATCGGAAAGCAACTATTTTCTGAACTCTGCCTGCCTTTTGACTAAGGATTGGACCCTGACTACTCTGAACTCTGCCTGCCTTGTACCTGGACTGTCATTGAACTACTCTGCCTGTCTGCTAACCGCAAGTACCTGTTTGCTTTGCTCAGTTCGCGCCGGCTCTGGCGTGATGGCCAGGCACTATAGCATTGTATAATAAACCTGGGGGCAACCGAGCACCAGTAGGCCTGCTTGCCTAATTGAAAAGGGGGCTGCTATAGGTGAAGAACACAGAAGCTATGTATAGTGTCTGACCCTTGCGTTTGGGGTAAGCGTAACAATTCCTATAATATTAGAGGGAAGTATATAAGGAGAATACACCCCTATAATCCTGCTGGGGGGTATATTTGAGCAGCGAACACCCTTATAATCCTGCTGGCGGTATATATATATATATAAGAAGGATGGACCCCCTATATTCCTGATAGGGGGTATATGAGGAGGGTGAAATTCTAGAATCCTGGTAGGGGAGTAAATAAAGAGGGTGCAATTCAATAATTCTGGTGGGGATTATACGGGGAGAGTACCCACTTACATACCCATTATGGGGTATATATGTGGGTGCACTCCAAAAATCCTGGAGAGGGGGTATATAAGGAGGGTGCAGTTCTAAAATCCTGCTGGGGGGTAGATTTGAATGTGCACCCCTATAATCCTGATGTGGGTATAGGAAAAGCATGCACCCCTATAATTCTGGTGGGGGATATATGAGAAGGTTACACCCTTATAATCCCAGTGTGGGGTATATTTGAAGAGGGTGCACCCCTATAATCCTGGAGGTAAATAATGTGGGTGCACCCCTGTAATCCTGGTGGGGGTTATATGAAGAGGAAGCATCTCTATAATCTTGGTGGGGGGTATATAAGTAGGGTGCATCCCTATATTCTTGCTGGAAAGTACTGTATATAAGATGGGTACACCCCAATACTCCAGTTAGGAGTATATAAGGTGGGTGCACCCCCATAATTCTGCTGGGGGGATATGAGAAAGGTCCACCCCTATAATCCTGGTAGGTGGAATATGTGAAAGATGCACCACAGTAATCCTGATGGGATATTATCCACAAAGAGTGGGCCCCTAAAATCCTTGTGCAAGGTAGGGGTATATGAGGAGGGTGCCCCCCTATAATCCTGCACTCTATACATGAGAGAAGGATATTTTCGCTGAGTCTCCTTGTCTATTTGTAAGGCGCTCAGTCAGCGTTTCGCTGGTGATATCAGAGGCTGCAGAGAAGGATCTGGTTCTGTCTCATCAGCAAAGACCCGAAACACTGAAGACGGCAGAACTTCTTTCAAGGGAGGGAAGAGCCCCCGTCATTGTGATGGGGACATCATACACAGAACAATCACTGGACTGCAGAGCTTACAACCCTTGAATTGGGCAGTGCTATAAAACCTGGAGCACACAATGAAATAAAGTTATGAAATACGGATACAGAAGCCTAAGGAAGACCAAATAAATTTTCACATACTCTTTACTGACTAAACAGCCATAATTATGCGACTCCATTGCATATGGTGCTGCATAGTGACACTGAATGCACTATATACAGCCTTGTCTGTTATAGTGGAAATTTTCTTGCTTTGTGTGTTTGTCAGAAAAAACAAAGAGTTACTAATTTTTTTTTTCTTTTAAAAAATGAAAAAAAAAAAAAAATGTAACAAATAAAGCAACAAAAAAAAAATGACAGTATAAAAACAGCATCCTATTTTCTTATTGGAAATTTCCTTTAAAACAGCCAAAACCGCATTACAGGGACTTGCTGCACCACAGGGGTTCATTCCTAATAAGTACAACAAAAAATAAAAATAGGCCAGAAATGTATCCACCCATCAATTAGCATTTTTTGACAATTAGTCCTCAGGACACAGTAGATTTGTATTGGGTTGCGATTCAAGAGACCTCATTAGTCTCTTACAACAAAATTATACCACGAAAAAGATGAGCTATTATAGTCATGGCTCTGCCAGCCCATAGGTCCCATTCACAAAGATCTAATACAAGCAGGGCCGTCTTTAATATTGATTGGACCGGGACCCTGTGCAAATATTTTCTTGGGCCCTCCAAAATCCACTTATTACCTATTTGCAGGCAGTGGGGGCTCAAGGGGCATCTGCTTTGGGCCCCACAACAATGACTGGGCCTTGGGAAGTTGCCCCTTTTGCTCTGTGTTAAAGACGGCCCTAAATACAAGCATACGTATTTTTATTTTAGCAATAGCAATGTGATTATTATAATTTTCAAATTTCATTGGACATGACTGAAAATAGCTGTCACTTTTTTATAATAACCGTTATCTTTTTAAAAATGACTGTCAATTTTTTAAAATAACTGTCACTTTCTTTAAACTGTCACTTCTTTGATTATAGGAAACCTTATCCTAGTGTGTTAGCTTTGTGAATGGCTCATGTCTCATGTCTCCCACTTCCCCTCCCCTTAATCTGTTCCTTTGGCATTCGACCCTTCCAGAAGTGTCGGATTCTTGTGTCACCTCACATAACGCTGAAGCTTCTTCCGCCAACCCCTATGTTGCCACAGCAGTCATCAGTCACCTAGGTGTCAGAGGAAGAAGCCACAGCATGTGGCAAGAAACACAGACATCCAGGTGTAGCATCCTCCTAGTTAGAGTATAGGATGCTAGGGAAATTCAGTTTGGCTCCTCTGTAGCTATTGGAGCAGTTGTTGATTGCTTTAGCCTGCTCAGTGTTTCACAGGCTGCTGGTCTGATTATTTTCCCTTGCATTATAGAGGGTTCTGGAATCATAGTGGGAGGAAAGGCAGAAGGCCAGTCTGAATATTTATGGGAATTCAGCCACCTGAGAGGGTGTACCCAGTAGGTGGCTGGAGAACACATAAATAATCTGAGCCCTGGAGCAGGGCTGTAGTTGGTCCTGGATCCAGTCCTGCAGGAGGAGCCCCCGGGCCTTAGGGACCCATAGGGCAGTTCACTGGAAGGCTGTTGGATGTTTAAGGTCCCAGCTGCATAGCTGGGGGTCTACTTTAAAGGTTTTAGTCTGGGAATTTGGTCTTAAGAACTCTCTGACGAGTGCCGGATTGGAAGTTGGAGGAGAATGTCCAGCTATCCTGTGGTATAGTGAGCTTGGTTTCTCCCTAACTGAAGAGTGCACAGTGGATATTGGAAGGAGGCAACTGATGATCCTGAGACATTTTGAGTACTGACCTAAGTTCTGAGCCCTATTGACGGTGCCTTGTTCTCTTTCCTTCAGAGGAGGTGGTCCTTTTGAGAACTTAGTTCCAGCTTCTCCTCCTGCCCTAATGCACAGAGACTGATTAGTAGTAGGATACGTGTCCTCTGAATGTTCTGTGCTCTTGGGGTATCCCATGCTTCCCTTCCATCTGCTGCATGCTGCTGCATGCCTGGCTGTCCCTGCGCTAAAATTGGGGAAGGAACCAGTTGAATTACAGCGGCTCCTTCAGGGGGTGCACTACACAACATTTCGAGAAGTATCAAATGCCAAAGCGACTGACAGAGCCTATGATGCAGGAATGGAGGGAAGATAAGGGACACGGGCCACCGGAGAGGTAGGTATAAGAACCCATTCATACTGGGGCACTGCTTTACCATTTTTGCATCAATGGCAACGGCAGCTTTGACACACAAGGCGAATGTGCATTTTCTTGTTATTGGGGACTTCGTCTTGGAAGGAAGCTGCCTCACCACTTCCACAACCTCCATATTGGACTGCCGCAGCTTGTACAGCTACCTTGTCCTCCATTACGTACCCATTATGTATACTCATTATGTATCCTGGGTAACATAAAGCAAATAGTTCCAGATGGCTGCACTTCCAATAATTATTTTTATTGAAGCTTCATATGACAAATAGTGGACAGGTGGAGCAGGGGACAAAGAGGTAGAAGTGTTTCGCGTAACTGGTAATTAGAATAATGGGAGGTCCATAAAGAGTACAATACACTTACTGCGGGTGCCGCCAAACTAAACCTAGAATGGCGGCTGGACCTCAGGCATATCCTGCATCTCAGCTCAACAGCCATTTAATGGCAAGCGCATCGCCAGGAGTTCCTGATGATGCCTGAGGAACTATATGAGGAGATATATGCCAGAGGTTTTAGGTCCTGATGATGCGCTTGGCGCGAAACGGCAGTTGAGCTGAGATATATGCCCAAGATCCAGCTGCCATTCTAGGTCCCAATGAAAGAGCCGTTGAGCTGAGATATATGCCTGAGGTCCAGCCGCCATTCTAGGTCCTGATAATGCGCTTGGCGCGAAACGGTCGTTGAGCTGAGATATATGCCTGAGGTCCAGCCGCCATTCTAGGTCCTGATAATGCGCTTGGCGCGAAACGGTTGTTGAGCTGAGATATATGCCTGAGGTCCAGCCGCCATTCTAGGTCCTGATAATGCGCTTGGCGCGAAACGGTCGTTGAGCTGAGATATATGCCTGAGGTCCAGCCACCATTCTAGGTCCTGATGATGTGCTTTGCGCGAAACGGCTGTTGTGCTGAAATATAGGCCTGAGGTCCAGCCGCCATTTTAGGTTCTGATGATGCATGCTCTATCGGGTTGAGGTCAGGACTCTGTGCAGGAAAGTCAAGTTCCTCCACCTCAAACTCGCTCATCCATGTCTTTATGGACCTTGAAGAGGCCATCCCCAAACTGTTCCCACAAAGTTGGGAGCATGGAATTGTCCAAAATGTCTTGGTATGCTGACACCTGTTCCTTTCACTGGAGCTAAGGGGCCAAGCCCAACCCCTGGAAACAAGCCCACACCATAGCCCCCGCCTTCCCCACCAAATGATTTGGACCAGTGCACAAATCAAGGTCCATAAAGACATGGATGAGCGAGTTTGAGGTGGAGGAACTTGACTGTACTGCACAGAGTCCTAACACCAACCCCATAGAACACTTTTGGGATAAATTAGAGTGGAGACTGCAAGCCAGGCCTTCTTGTCCAACATCAGAGTCTGACCTCACAAATGCACTTCTGGAAGAATGGTTAAACATTCCCATAGACACTCCTAAACCTTGTGGACGGCCTTCCCAGAAGAGTTAGAGCTGTTATAGCTGCAAAGGGTGGGCCAACTCAATATTGAACCCTACGGACTGAGACTGGGATGCCATTAAAGTTCATGTGTGTGTAAAGGCAGGTGTCCCAATACTTTTGGTATTATAGTGTATATATATATATACTGTATATATATATATTATTTTATATATATATATATATTTTTTTTTTTTTTTTTCTATTTAATAAGGGCTGACTAAATCTTAGCTTTGTGCAAATACAGATCTTTTCTCCTCATCATAAATTTAAACTGAAACTATATTAATGATTTTATGTAAATGTTTTATTTATTAAAACTGTTGTTTTATATCTTCTTTTTTTTTCTTTTTTTTTTTTTACTATTTTCACAATTTTTACAAATAGACATTAAATACATGACGTAGAATTTCCAGAGCACTATGGGTAAGGTAAAGACCAGAGGCGTAACTAGAACCTTCAGGGCCCTGGTGCAAGAAACCATGAAGGACCCCCCACCCCCAAACCCCGGCCTAGTCCCTTCCTTTTAAGCCTGGGGCTCTTCCCACTGATCCTGGGGCCCTTTACTCTCGTTGCGGGGCCCTTTATTACGGTCCCGCAGTGGGACCCATTCACAAGTTCTCCAGTGGGCCCCCTTCCTGCCATCTTGGGGCCTCCTCACGGTGGTGGAATGCAGGGCCCGGTCGCAAGTGTGACCTTTGCGATCCTGGAAGTTCACCCACTGGTGAAGTTTTTATTTTTTGGTACTTTAATTGTATTATTTTTTATAATTTTATTAGATTTTTTTTACAATGTCACTGACTATGACTCTGTCCATTCAGAAAAGGAAGGAGCTGGTAAATTACATATTTACTGACCCCCTTCCTGGTTCTCTATTGTGATACATCCCCTGCAGCAGCCGGCAGGAGAGGGGATGGAGCACAGTTGGGGGGGGGGGGGGAACCAGGGGAGCACACAAGTGAACTGGATAGGAGGAGTGGCGGGGGAAGCATACAGAGGAACCAATCTCCTCCATTTCCCTCCTGCAGCTACAGGAGGAAAAAGGAGGACAGTGATTTCTCTACATGCGGCCCCTCCTATCCAGGTGTACAGGGGAGCTGCACAGGCCCCCTGGAGCATGGGGCCCGGTTGCAATTGCAACCCCTGCAACCCCTGTAGTTACGCCCCTGGTAAAGACACTACACCCCACAGGCTCTGCCTGGTTTGAGGCTCATTGTATCTATCTGAACCTTTAGGCTAGGTTCACACCAGCCCAGTTTCTGAAAAGTGATTGAATTGCAATTTATAATAGGACTAATGCAAAATAACAATGAGCCAAGTGTTTAGCTTGCGGTTGTGGCACAGCTGCATTCAGGGCCGGGACAAGGGGTGGGCAGGAGGGACGGCTGCCCTGGGCACTATGTTTGCATGTGAGGTGAGGGGGCACTGTGAAGAGATTGAGGGGGAGGGTATTTGAGTTGGGAGGGGCAATTTAGGGGGGTAAGAATTGCTAGGAGTGGTGATTTAGGGGGATTTGTGTTGGGGGGGGGGGGGGGTAGGGAAGAGGATTTGTGCTAGGAGGGAGAATGTGGGGGTTTGCGCTAGAAGAGGTGATATGGTTAAGAGGGGAGGAGAATTGTGCTAGGAGGGGAAATTTTTGTTTGGGGGAGGGGTTTGTGCTAGGAAGGGAAATTTAGGGGGTGACTTTGTGCTAAGAGGGGGGATTTGGAGTGAGGGGGGGGTGTACATAGAGGGGAAATTAGAAGGGTAGAGGATTTGTGTTAGGAGGGGTGGATTTTTTTGGGGAGGGGGATTTGGGAGATGGAGGGCAAAGATTTGCGTTGGGAGGGGGGATTTCAGCAGGGGGGGGGCGGATTTGTCCTGGGAGGGGGAGAATTTATGTTCAGGGGGTAAGCATGCAGATTAGTGTGCAATTTTTGTGGGGGAGGATTTTTGCTGACACATAGTGCTCAGAAAGCTTAAGGGGGGAGGGCGCAGTTTGGCATGTTTGCCCTGGGCTCTAGATGACCTTGTCCCGGCACTGGCTGCATTGACTGCCATGGGCAAGCTTGACAGGCAGTGCTGCCTGTAAACTCAACAAGCTGTTGCTTTTGCTGCAACCTTTAAACATAGCATTGCGGCTGTGGCATGTGAACAGCCCTCTCCGGCTGTACTGTGAACTTTAGGTGGGCGGTCAGGGGGCAGTAAAACCGCAGCTCTACTGCTTGTCTTTGCAACCTCACTGCCCACCTGTGTGAATGAGCCATCCATTGAAGGATAAGGCAATGGGATGTGTCATTAAGCGCCCATTCAGACTGGCGCGACACGACTTGCTGGGGCGACCTGCTGTGCACCGCGAACCTCGGCGCGACTTGCAGGGACTTCATATAATTGAAGTCAATGCAAGTCGCCTCCAGGTCGCCCCAAAGTAGTACAGGACCCTTTTTCTAAGTCGGAGCGACTTGTGTCGCTCCTATTAGAACGGGTCCTGTACTATTCAATGGCGACCGACCGACCGCGACTTGTCAGGCGACAAAGTCGCGCTAGTGTGAATGGACCCTCACATGAAAATTTCTACTTGAGTTATTGAGCTCTGTATACAACAAATATTTTGACAACAGATGGTAAGGAGAATCAGGGAAACATGAACAGAAGACAAGAGTGCCCCCTTATGGCTGTAAAGGAAAATATTAAGTATTCATGTATAATATTTGTTATTTACTGGCCCTTTTTAGGTTTTATTTCTGAGTCCTGACCATAAAAAATAAGTAAAAAAAAAAAAACGCTTCTTGTTCTAAAATGTCCAGTCCAGCCCAGTGCTATATTTGTGTTTTCAGTCTTAAACAACAGAAAGAGTTAAACAAATTTCAAAAAGTTTGAGCCAAGTCTCCCCCCTCCCCCTCCGTTTGGCGTTTCCTTAGCTTAGACTGGACTCAGAACCTTCCCTGATATGTTCACCAGAGGGAGGGAAGACCGTGCCTAGCGCATTATCTCATGGAACTGGGAGGCCGTATTGTTTTTATTCTGCGCTGTATCCATAATGTGTTTATATTCTTATATAGAACACAAGGAAATTGTGATTCACCTGGCAGAGTGTAAAAAAATCTTTATTCCTCTCCTTAATAAGGAAATGTTACAAATCCGCCATGGAAAGCGGTTAACCGGCCTGTCTGCGGCCCCCGAGGACGGGCGTTCTGCAGCAGCCTCGTAGTAGTAGCCGATAAGTGAGAGTGGAGTAAACTGCGCTTCCTCCCCCGGGGCCGAGCAGCTGGACCCGGCCTGGCCTTGTAGACACATGGAGCTGGCGTGCCGCATCTGATTGTATTCAGATGTGGGGAAATGGAAAGTGGGAGAGGGGGCCGCTCAGAGTTTACAGCCAGAGGATGGAATGTGAGGAGAGGACGAGTATCGGGTCACTGAGTCACCCCAGAGAAAAGAGACCGCTGGCCCCCTGCAAAAACAACGCGGCCTTGTCTATGTCATCTCCATCCAACATCACATGACCTGCTACAGAGCCTGGTCCTCCGCTTTATCGGCCCCATACCATCTTCTGTTTATTGCCCCATGTTTTCTACAGAATCTGCCCCTCCGTTATATCTGCCCCCACCACCCTCTGTTTATTGCCCCATGTCTCCTACCGAAACGACCTCTTCAGTAAATCTGCCCCCCACCATCTTCTGTTTATTGCCTCATGTCTTCCACAGAATCTCCCCCCATTATATCTGCCCCCACCACCATCAGTTTATTGCCCCGTGTCTTCTACAGAATCTCCCCCCATTATATCTGCCCCCACCATCATCTGTTTATTGTCCCATTTCATTTACATAATCTACCCCTCCATTAAATCTGTTCACCAGCATCTTCTGTTTATTGCCTCATGTCTTCTACAGAATTAAACCCCCCATTATATCTACCTCCACTATCTTCTGTGTATTGCCCTGTGTCTTATACAGAATCTACCCCTCCATTATATCTGGTCCCCGCCATCATCAGTTTATTGCCCCATGTCTTCTACAGAATATCCCCTTATTATATCTGCCCCACCATCATTTGTTTATTGCCCCATGTCTTCTACAGAATACCCCCCATTGAATCTGTCTCCACCATCATCTGTTCATTGCCTCATTTAATTTACATAACCTACCCCTCCATTAACTCTGCTCACCAGCATCTTCTGCTTATTGCCTCATCTCTTCTACAGAATATATCCCCCGTTATATCTGCCTCCACTATCTTCTGTGTATTGCCCCATGTCTTCTACAGAATATTCCCCCATTATATCTGCCCCCACCATCATCTGTTTATTGTCCCATTTCATTTATATAATCTACCCCTCCATTAACTGTTCACCAGCATCTTCTGTTTATTGCCTCATGTCTTCTACAGAATATCCCCTCATTATATCTGCTCCCCACCATCATCTGTTTATTGCCCCGTGTCTTCTACAGAATACCCCCCCATTATATCTGCTCCACCATCATCTGTTTATTGCCCCGTGTCTTCTACAGAATACCCCCCCATTATATCTGCTCCACCATCATCTGTTTATTGCCCCATGTCTTCTACAGAATATCCCCCCATTATATCTGCCCCCACCATCATCTGTTTATTGTCCCATTTCATTTATATAATCTACCCCTCCATTAACTGTTCACCAGCATCTTCTGTTTATTGCCCCGTGTCTTCTACAGAATACGCCCCCATTATATCTGCCCCCACCATCATCTGTTTATTGCCCCATGTCTTCTACAGAATACCCCCCCCATTATATCTGCTCCACCATCATCTGTTTATTGCCCCATTTCGTTTACATAATCTACCCCTCCATTACCTCTGCTTACCAGCATCTTCTGTTTATTGCCTCATGTCTTCTACAGAATATACCCCCATTATATCTGCCTCCACTATCTTCTGTGTATTGCCCTGTGTCTTCTACAGAATCTACCCCTCCATTATATATGCTCCCCATCATCATCTGTTTATTGCCTCATGTCTTCTACAGAATATCCCCCATTATATCTGCCCCCACCATCATCTGTTTATTGCCCCATGTCTTCTAAAGAATATCCCCCCATTATATCTGCCCCCACCACCATCTGTTTATTGCCCCATTTTGTTTACATAATCTACCCCTCCATTAATTCTGCTCACCAGCATCTTCTGTTTATTGCCTCAGGTCTTCTACAGAATATACCCCCATTATATCTGCCCCCACCATCTTCTGTGAATTGCCCTGTGTCTTCTGCAGAATCTACCCCTCTATTATATATGCCCCTCGCCATCATCTGTTTATTGTCTCATATCATTTACAGAATCTACCCACCATTTTATCTGCTCCCCAGCATCTTCTGTTTATTGCCCCATGTCTTCTACAGAATATCCCCCCATTATATCTGCCCCCACCATCTTCTGTTTATTGCCCCATGTCTTCTACAGAATATCCCCCCATTATATCTGCCCCCACCATCATCTGTTTATTGCCCCATTTTGTTTACATAATCTACCCCTCCATTAAATCTGCTCACCAGCATCTTCTGTTTATTGCCCCATGTCTTCCACAGAATCTCCCCCCATTATATCTGCCCCCACCATCATCTGTATCTTTTGTTCTCTGTGTTCCTCCGTGTATGACCTGGTTTGGCTGACAACTCTCCTGGCTCTCAACCCGGCATCGGCTGACCACCCGGCTTCGGCAGACTACCCACTTCTGGATCCGACCCCGACTTGGATTACTACCCGCTCCTGGACTTTACCATGGCTTGTTCCTGCTCTCATTTCCTCACTGTTGCTGTGCAATTATTATTATTATTGTTTCCTCCAATAAACTGCTTCATTTTACCTGCATTCCCGTGTGGTCTGGTTTCCTGGCACCCTGACACTAACAGTATGCGGTACAAACAGGGGTTTAGTTTGCACACATTTGCAAATACATATGTAAGCTGCAGAGCCACTTCACGGCACCCCAGTATTATCTGCACCCCTAACCAGTGCTGTATCTTGGCCTAGGCCAACAAGGCCCAGGCCTAGGGTGGCACTTTGCAGGGGGGCAGCAAAAAAGCTGCACCCTGAACAAAAAAAAAACCAGCCTCCTCCCGATTCCCGCAAGAAAAGGGTCTCCGCTGGCTTGCGCTACACTTTTAATATAGTGCCTGTCTTATGGGGTGAATTGGGCCAGAGGGCAGAGTCCAGGAGGCAAATCGGTCTGGCACCCCTATAAAGCGGTCAGTGATGAGGCTGCACTGATGGGCAGTAATGAGGCGGCACTGATAAGGCTGTACAGATGGGCACTGATGAGGCTGAACGTGTGGGAACTGATGAGGCTACGTTGATGGGCACTGATAGACTTGTGGTCTGTGGTTCACAGATGACAGGGGCAGGTCGTAAACAGTAAAGGGCGTGGCCTTTACAGGAAGGGGCTGGTCATATGTAAATTAGGGGGTGCACAAGTTTAGTCCGGCCTAGGGCAGCACAAACCTAAATACAACACTGCCCCTAACTCTAAATTTTGAGAGCCTCCACAGTGGAAGCACAGGCATTATATTGGATAGATTGAGGGCAGGTGATCCTGGAGGGAGCCCACCTCTCAAAGGCATAGGGGTGCACCAGACACCCAGAATTTAGCACTATGGCAGCAAAGGTGTCCAGTGCGTCCCCTCGCCAATATTCCAACAGTACAAACAAAATGGCCACCGCCCCCCACCTATAACTGGCCTTCGCAGCAAGGGCGACGCATGTCAAATATCTGCCTACCCGCCTTCTCTTCTACAGAATTATTGCCTCCATTATATTCCCGCTGTCTTCTTTTCATTGCCCGATCCTTTGCAGATTCTGCCACTCCACTGTATCTGCCCCCATGGTCTTCTAATGATTGCCTGGTCTTTTCTACAGAATCTGCCCCCCTTATCATATCTGCCCCCCCACAAGATTCTCTCCATTAACCACTTTCACCTACAGGGCACTTTCACCCCCTTCCTGCCCAGGGCAATTTTCAGCTTTTAGCGCTGTTGCATTTTGAATGACAATTGCGCGGTCATGCAACACTGTACCTAAACCAAATTTATATCATTTTTTTCCCACAAATAGAGCTTTCTTTTGGCGGTATTTGATCACCGCAAGGTTTTTTCTTTTTTGCTAAACAAATAAAAAAAGATCGAAAAGTTTGAAAAAAAAATTTTTTTTGTTTATGTTATAAAATTTTGTAAATAGATACATTTTTTCCTCCACTGACGAGCACTTATGGGGTGGCACTGATGGGATGGCACTAATATGTGGCACTGATAGGCAGCACTGATGGGCACTGATAGGTAGCACTGATATGCAGCATTGGTAGGCACTGATAGGCAGCACTGCTGGGCACTGATAGGCGGCATTGATGGGCACTGATAGGTGGCACTGATGGGCACTGATAGGCAGCACTGCTGGGCACTGATAGGCGGCATTGATGGGCACTGATAGGTGGCACTGATGGGCACTGATAGGCGGCACTGGTGGGAAATAATGGGCACTGGTGGGCTGCACTGATAGATGGCAATGATGGGCACTGGTGGGCAGCACTGATGGGGAGGGCACTGGCGGGCTCCCTGAGCCCTGATTGCCA
Organism: Pelophylax lessonae; assembly: GCF_965119305.1. NCBI lineage: Eukaryota > Metazoa > Chordata > Amphibia > Anura > Ranidae > Pelophylax > Pelophylax lessonae. Next base: position 730,662,398 of record NC_138769.1, on the reverse strand, counting down.
TCCCTGGTGGCCATGGTGGGCATTTCTGGGGTCATGGTTGAGCATCCCTGGTGGTTCTAGTGGCACCCCCCCCCCCATGGGTCTGCACTGGTAATTAATGATCTGCTTACCAGTGCAGACCCCCCCCCCCCTTTCAGGAGAGCCAAAGATTGGCTCTCCTCTACTTGTGGAAAAGCTGATCAATGGCTCGTCCTGTGTACTATGTGACCAGCTGTGATTGGACACAGCTGGTCACATGGTAAAGAGCCTACGTCAGAGTGACACACCGCATCACCGATCACCTCTCTGCACGCCCCCCCGGGGGGGTTATCCTGCCGCCGTCATATGACGCCCGGTCAGGATAATGCAACCACCTTCCCGCCGTCAATCGCCTATAGGGCGGTTGGGAAGTGGTTAAATATGCCCCTGGTCTTCTGCTAATTGCCCAAACTCTTCTACAATATACCTGCCCCTCCATTATAATTGCCCCCCAACAATGTTAATTTTATTCGCCCCTTATATTCTAATAAATCTTCTTCTCCACTATACATTATATGCATACAAAACAATACAGATGGTCCACGGCACACTGCTTTTTCAACTCCTGGTAAACTACAACTGTTAACCACTTTACCCCCGCTCACATTGCTGCTACTGCGGCAATGTGGCTCATTATCGTCCAGCGGCGTAGACCTACGTCGCTGGACTCCTCCCCTTGTGGGCGGCGCGCACCGCCGGAGGCTCGCTCCCGCTGTATTCAGTCACAGCGGGAGTCGGGCCAGGGGAGGAGCGGCAGTGATCACCGCAGCTCTTCCCCGATTGTCGGGGAATCGAGTGTGGAGATCCGCCCACTTGTGTAAACAAAGCGGGTGGATCTCCTAAGTGACAGGCAGGGTCAGATTGCAGGGTTCAGCATAGCTGAACCTGCGATCTGTCCCTGTGTCACTCAGTCCCCTCCCCCCACACATGTTAGTAAGCACCAGGCATACATTAACCCCTCCCTCTCCCATAAAATTAACCCCTTCCCTGCCAGTGTCATTTTTACAGTAACAGTGCATATTTATAGCACTGATTACTGCAGTAATGTCACTGGTACCCCCAAAAGTGTAAAAAATGTCAGTCAAGGGTCCGATCTGTCCGCCGCAATGTCGCAGTCCTGCAAAAAAAATCGCAGATCGCCGCCATTACGCGTTAAAAAAAACAACAACAAAAATGACAAAAATCTTTCCCTTTGTTAGTAAATGCAATAACTTTTGCGCAAACCAATCAAAATACGCTTTTTGCGATTTTTTTTTTACCAAAAAATATGAAGCAGAAAACAAATTGGCCAAAAATTATAAAAAATTTTGATTTTTACATTTTTTGGGGGGGAATTTCATATAAAAAAATGTGAAAAATATTGTTATTTTTTCTAAATTTTTTTGTTTATAGCGCAAAAAGTAAAAATCGCACAGGTGATCAAATACCACCAAAAGAAAGCTCTGTTTGTGGGAAAAAAAGGACGTAAATTTCGTTTGGGTACGGCGTTGCATGACCGCGCAATTGTCAGTTTAAGTCGCACAGTGCCGAATCGCAAAAAGTGGCCTGGACGTAAAGCAGGAAAATCCTCCAGTGGTAAAGTGGTTAAAAAGCAGGATTTTATTGTTGCGTACATTTGCAAATACATGTGAAGCCACCACCCACATTACTGTGACAAGGCACCTCTGATAAGTGCAGTCCCTAAAGTTCAACTTGGGTTTCCAACTATGGGACATATAAAGCAGGCTCACCTAGAGGCAGCCCTATCCTCCCTAAAGGTATAGACACCAGAAGACCCAACATATCCATACAACAGCGGTGAACAGCACTTGGAACCAGTCCAAGGATCCATAGTATATAATGACTCCAAGACTTCGAATTTATGTTGAAGAGGTAAATAAATCAAAGTATTGTAACAATGCAAGTGGCAACATTAGGGAAATATCTGTCTAGTGAGGCCCGGAGGAGAAAATGGACGGAGGGGCGGCATGACTTAAGGAGGAACAGGGTCAGGGAAGGGTCAGCTAGGTCAGAGGGGTGGCAAGGGGAGTAGTCCTTATCTGATTGGAGGAAAAAGACTGGATGGGCTGGGAGCAGATGTTAGGGGTAATGCAAATAGGTGGTGTTGGGTTCAGTTCAAAGAATTTCCTTCCACCCGCCCTTATGTTAAGGGTTGCTGAGGAGTACGGATAGTGGGAATAATTTTGTGTTTTCGACTCTAATTGAGGTTATATATATAAAAAAATAAATAAATAAAAAATGAATACATGATTATGTATGTTGCGCGTTTTGTGACAGCAGTTGGCGGGTCAGGGGGTCTTTGGGGGGTCAGTGATTACTTACATTTTACCTAATGGTGGGGGCCCATACAGTGCTGTATTTTGGCCTAGGCCAACAAGGCCCAGGCCTAGGGTGGCACTATGCAGGGGGGCAGCAGAAAAGCTGCCCCCCTCCACCTGAGACTCTATTAGCCACTGGTTGCTCTCTCACCCCCCCCCCCCCTCTGTCTCTCTCTCACTCACTGCCTCTCACCCACCCCCCCCTCTCTCCCTCTCTCTTTCTCTCTCATCCCTCTCTCTCTCATCCCCCTCTCTCTCTCTCTCATCCCCCTCTCTCTCATCCCCCCTCTCTCTCTCATCCCCCACTCTCTCGCTCTCTCTCACCCCCCTCTCTCTCATCCCCTTATCACCCCCCTCTCTCTCTCACCCCTCCTCTCTCCCCCCCTCTCATCCCCCTCTGTCATCCCCCTCTCTCTCTCTTGCTATCTATCTCATCCCCCTCTCTCATCCCCACCCCCTCTCTCTTTCTTTCTCTCTCTCTCTCTCTCTCAGCCCCCTCTCTCTCACCCCCCCTCTCTTTCTCTCTCATCCTCTCTCTCATCCCCCCTCTCTATCATCCCTCCCTCTCTCTCTCTCTTTCTCTCTCTCTCTCTCTCTCTTTAGTCTCCCCCTCTCTCTCTCACCCCCTCTCTCTTTCACCCCCCCTCTCTCTCTCCCTCCCTCACCCACCCACCCCCTCTCTCTTTCTCTCTCCGTCACCCACCCCCCTCTCTTTCTCCCACCCCCTTTCACAACCCCCCCTCTTGTGAGATCTCAGGGGTACATGCTGGGACTTGTAGTTCTTCAATTTTGGAGGGAGTCAAATCCGTTAAAAAATGAGTGGGACAATTTTACATAGGAGGGGGAGGGGTAGCGCCCAATTTTAGTCTTGCCTAGGGCAGCACAAAACCAAAATGCACCACTTGGCTCATATAGGGTATGACGCTCCTCATTTGGTTTGTGGTCATTCTCCCAGGAGCTAGGTCCCCTGGGGGGAAAAATTGGAAGTATGTGTGAGGTCGTAACGTCTTTGAGCTGTTGAGGTTGAGGACATGAACGATTACAGTTAAAATTGTGGCTTAAGGACACCCAGAGACCCCTTGTTGTTGGGCATTGTTAGAAAGTTCATTGTTGAATTTTGTACTTATTGTTATGGTAAATGTGCTGTTATTTATTCTTTGATTAAAGCGGAGTTCCGGCCTCAAAATCGATAAAATCGATTTTGGGCCATCCGCTTCCTAAGGGGAACCTGAAAAAGAAATGGATACTGGCGATTTTTTTTTTTTGGTCACTTACCTTATTATAGAAGAAAATAAACTCACCTTCCTTCCACTTCCTCCCTCTGCGGCCACGGCCCGCTCCGTCACTTCCCGTTTGCGATGACTCCTGGGAGCTGAACGTCATCGCTCCCAGGAATCAATGCGCCTGCACCGGCCCCGCTTGTCACTTCCGGTGCAGGCGCGGCATTCACTGCTAAACAGCTTCTGGGCATGCCCAGAAGCTGTGCAGGGATGCCAAAAGAGAATGGTGGGGCGCATACACTTAGGAAAAGTGGAATTAGGGTACCAAAGGTACCAGAACATTACAGTACCCCCCCCCTTAAGGCCGGCTCCTGAAGGCCTCTGGAGCTGGTTTGTCTGGGTACTTCGCATGAAAGTTGCGGATTAATCTAGGGGCATGTATGTCAGAGGTGTTTAGCCAGGTGTCGTCTTGGGGCCCATAGTTCTTCCATCGAACTAAGTATTGAAGTTTTCTTCTGTGGATACGAGAATCCAGAATCTCTTTTATCTCATATTCTTCTCCACCTTCAACTTGTACAGGAGGAGGAAGTGGGATAGAAGGCCTTATTCCTTGGTCAGGAACATGGGGCTTCAGTAGCGACACATGGAAAATGGGATGTATTTTGAGGTCTATTGGCAATGTAAGCTGTACTGCAGCTTTTCCAATAAGTTTCTTGATTGGGAAAGGTCCCAAGAAGAGAGGTCCAAGCTTTTTGCTAGGGATTTTCAGTCTTAAATTTTTTGTTGAGAGCCAAACGAGGTCCCCAATAGCATACTGAGGAGAAGGTCTTCTGCGAAGATCATAGTGCTTCTTTTGTTGACTGTGAGCGTGTGCAATGGTAGTATTAAGCAAACCCAGAGAGTCCTTTATTTGGGTAAGATAGTCTGAGGCTACTGGGTTATTTGAAGGAAGGATGCGTGGTGGAAGAATAGAGGGATGAAACCCATAGTTCAAGTAGAACGGACTCTGTTTGGTCATACTGTGGGTTGCGTTGTTGTAGGCAAATTCTGCCAGAGGGAGAAAATCCACCCAATCATCCTGTTGGTAAGAAGTGTAACAACGTAAATATTGCTCGATGCATTGGTTGACTCTTTCAGTCTGTCCGTTGGTCTGCGGATGGTAAGGAGAAGTGAGCTTCCGCTCAATTCGTAGTATGTGACATAGTTCTTGCCAGAACTTGGAAATAAATTGTGATCCACGGTCAGACAGAAGAGTTTTTGGGATACCATGTAACTTAAAGACATGTTTCATCAGGAGTTCTGCCGTTTGTTTGGACGAAGGTAGTCTGCGAATAGCAATGAAATGTGCCATCTTTGTCAGATGGTCCACTGACACCAAGATGGTATTAAATCCTTTGGAAGGAGGTAGTTCTACTATAAAGTCCAAGGACACAACTTCCCATGGAGTTTGGGGTATTGGTAGACTGCATAGTAGACCGGATGGTCTCGTAGTGTCAATTTTGGACCTGGCACAGACATTGCATGAAGAGACGAATTTTTGTATAGATGTTTTCATGTCAGGCCACCAGAATTGTCTGGTAATCAGATTAAGAGTCTTTGTCATACCCATATGTCCTGCCATAGGCACATCATGCGATAATTCCAAGATCTTGGTGCGCATGGTAGGTGGTATGTAAAGTTTGTCGTTGTAGTAGAGGAAGCCTTCTGCATCGGTATTTAGTTGTGGTCCGTGTATATAAGTATTGGTAATCCGGTGCCTTCGAGTAGATGTCGCCAATTCTCCAGAGCCAATTTTATAGCAAGCAGTTCCTTTTCACCCACGGGGTAATTTACCTCTGGACTGCTTAAGGATTTAGAAAAGAAGGCGACTGGATGGAGTGGTGAAGTGTTAGTTGGTCGTTGGGAGAGTACTGCTCCTACTGCCATGTTTGACGCATCTACTTCCAGAATGTATTGGAGGGATGGGTCTGGATGGCGTAGTATGGGAGCAGAAGTAAACCTTGTCTTTAACAGGTGAAAAGCTTTATTTGCTTCATCTGACCATTTGAATGGTCTCTTAATGCTAGTGAGCTGTGTGAGGGGTCTCACAATGGCAGAGAAGTTCCTGATGAATTTCCTGTAGAAATTAGAAAATCCAAGGAATCGCTGTAGCGCCTTGCGGGTGGTTGGTGTAGGCCAATCCTGAATGCAGGATATCTTACTCATGTCCATCTTGATTCCTGTTTTGGATATAATGTAGCCTAGAAACAGTACCTCTTCTTTATGAAACAAGCATTTTTTCAGTTTCACGTATAGGTTGTGTGCAAGCAATCTCGATAATACTAGTCTTACATGTCTTATGTGTTCAGACAAGGATCGTGAATATATAAGTATATCGTCCAGATATACCACAACACAGACATCTAGTAAGTCTCTGAAAATATCGTTTATAAATCGTTGAAAGGCTGCAGGGGCGTTGCATAGCCCAAATGGCATTACAAGATATTCGAACAATCCGTATCTAGTTCTGAATGCAGTCTTCCACTCGTGTCCATCACGGATTCGAATGAGATTGTATGCCCCTTTCAGGTCCAATTTTGAAAAATAGGTAGCTCCACGCACCTGCTCAATGAGCTCAGGGATAAGCGGTAGAGGATAGCGATCTTTTATTGTAATAGCATTCAATTGCCTATAGTCGATGATAGGCCTGAGACTTGAGTCCTTATTGCGGACAAAAAAAGAGTCCTGCTGCTGTGGAAGAAGTGGAAGGTCTAATAAAACCTTTTTTCAAATTCTCATCCAAATATTCTTTGAGATGGGAAAGTTCATCCTGTGAAAGAGGATAAACATGACCGAACGGCAATTTGCTATTTGGGAGTAGATCAATACTACAATCATAGTCTCTATGGAGAGGTAGTGCTTGAGCATTTTTCTCAAGAAAAAACTCAGAGAGATCCTGATAACATAGTGGTGCAATCTCATCTGTCACCACAGACAGGATCTTCCCGGAAGACGGGAGGTTACACGTACCCTCGCAATAGCAAGAGAGGAAGGCCAGGGTCAGTTCCTTCCAATCTATGGTTGGTTGATGTGTGTGTAACCAGGGAAGTCCCAAAACAATGGGAAAGTGGGGTGAAGGTATTAGATCGAAGGTAGTGGTCTCCATATGAGACCCGTTAGTAGTGCCTGTGTCTGATCGGTGATCGGACCAGAGGATAAAGGAACACCGTTAATAAGACTCACTGAGACAGGTTTAGGTTTAGAAATAATAGGGACTTTATTTAAAGCAGCAAAACGTATGTCAATATAATTTCCACAAGATCCTGTGTCAATCATGGCCTTAGTAGTAATCCTGTTCTGGTCCCACTGTAATGTTAAGCAAACAAAAAGGTAAGGGTTAGTAATTGAAGTTGTCAATCCCCCTAGGAGGACATGTGAACACTCATCCTTCTTTTTGTAGACTAGGGGACAGACGTTTATCTTGTGATCCGGGGATGCACAGTACAAGCAGAGATTACCAGATCGTCTTCTGGCTCTTTCCACAGTTGATAGAGGTGGGCGTATGGTTCCTACCTCCATAGGAGTGGGGTCATCGGCCGAAATCCGAGAAGAACTGGATAATGGCATTCCCATTTTTTCAGCCTTTCTTTCTCGTAGTCTTCTATCTATGGTGATACTGAGTTGTATCAATGCATCCAGGGTTTTTGGCAGATCCGCTCGGGCGAGCTCGTCTTTAACGGCCTCTGATAGGCCAAGCCTAAATTGGGTTTTCAGAGATGCATCATTCCATTCTGAATCAAGGGTCCATCTCTTGAATTCTGCGACAAAGTCTTCCACAGGTCTCCTACCTTGTTTCAAGGACCTTAATTGAAGATCGGCAGTACTCTGCCTATTGGGATCATCATATAGGCTAGTAAGTTCTGCTAGAAATAAGGCATAGGATTTGAGAAGCTGATCGTTTTTCTCAAAAAGAGAGTCTGCCCAGGCCCGAGGATCGCCTGTTAGGTAAGAAATAATAGTACAAACCTTAATGTGATCAGTAAGGTAGGTACGGGGTTTTAGCAAGAAAAGTAACTCACATGTGTTTTTAAATTCGCGAAATTTTTTGCGATCGCCTGTAAATACCAAAGGAGGATTTATTTTGGGTTCAGGGGACTGAGCAGTGGTAAGTTGTGTCAGTCTGGTTACCTGCTGCGTCAGAGCCTGATTTTCTTCTCTTAATTCAGCAAGTGCGTATATTAACGCAGTTACTTGCTGTTTTAATTGTGTCACCTGAGTGGTTATTTCTGCTGAATCCATTTGAGGTTCGTTCAATCTGTAACGCTCCTGCGTTTTATGTATAAATGTGGATTTACAGCTGCAGAAATATTCCACTTCAGTAGTCATGTAGAGAAACGCTGAGACACCAATCCCAACTCCCAAGACTCATCATGTGTGGATAGTCTCAATTCAGCAAGTAAATACACACACTCAATAAGATGTTCCTAGAGTGACTTATATGTATAGTAATATAGTGATGATAGGCTGAAGAGACAGGTTGGGTAGAGATGGTAGATGACAGACACTTGAAAGGAATGTTCTTGAAAGTAAGATAGTAGCAGATGGGATGCAGATAGGTTTAGCAATCACGTATGGTAGCAGATGATAGAGTAGCAGGTGAACATACAGGATAGACCAACCCAGTGCAAGAGCAGATGGTATTAGGCTCAAGAGCTAGCAATCTTAGTTAGTGCAGATGTAGTAATAGTCCTTAGTATGCAGAGCTAGATAGTGTAAGCTTTAGTATGAAGGTTATAGAGGTTTCCCCTGTGGGGTACTTATCACTAGTAGCAATGTAGTAGAGGAGAGGTTCGGCAAGAGCGGATGATCCGGTAACGGGATACAGGGATCAGCAGCGTGGTTCCGATAGCGAGGTATGCTTGCAAGCATGAGAGCTTCAAGGCAGATTATGCGGCGTTGAACGAACATGTGAGTGAGACCGCCGGAGGTTGAAATAGCCGCTCCAGCGGCGCTCAGTGATGACAGCATCGGTCTTAAAGGTGTATGTGCACACTTAGGAAAAGTGGAATTAGGGTACCAAAGGTACCAGAACATTACACCCCCTTAAACTTTTCGACCTTTTGCCACATTTCAGGCTTCAAACATAAAGATATAAAACTGTAATTTTTTTGTGAAGAATCAACAACAAGTGGGACACAATCATGAAATGGAACAAAATTTATTGGATATTTCAAACTTTGTTAACAAATAAAAAACTGAAAAATTGGGCGTGCAAAATTTTTGAGCCCCTTTACTTTCAGTGCAGCAAACTCTCTCCATAAGTTCAGTGAGGATCTCTGAATGATCCAATGTTGACCTAAATGACTAATGATGATAAATAGAATCCACCTGTGTGTAATCAAGTCTCCGTATAAATGCACCTGCACTGTGATAGTCTCAGAGGTCCGTTTAAAGCGCAGAGAGCATCATGAAGAACAAGGAACACACCAGGCAGGTCCGAGATACTGTTGTGGAGAAGTTTAAAGCCGGATTTGGATACAAAAAGATTTCCCAAGCTTTAAACATCCCAAGGAGCACTGTGCAAGCGATAATATTGAAATGGAAGGAGTATCAGACCACTGCAAATCTACGAAGACCTGGCCGTCCCTCTAAACTTTCAGCTCATACAAGAAGAAGACTGATCAGAGATGCAGCCAAGAGGCCCATGATCACTCTGGATGAACTGCAGAGATCTACAGCTGAGGTGGGAGACTCTGTCCATAGGACAACAATCAGTCGTATACTGCACAAATCTGGCCTTTATGGAAGAGTGGCAAGAAGAAAGCCATTTCTTTAAGATATCCATAAAAAGTGTTGTTTAAAGTTTGCCACAAGCCACCTGGGAGACACACCAAACATGTGGAAGAAGGTGCTCTGGTCAGATGAAACCAAAATCAAAATTTTTGGCAACAATGCAAAATGTTATGTTTGGCGTAAAAGCAACACAGCTCATCACCCTGAACACACCATCCCCACTGTCAAACATGGTGGTGGCAGCATCATGGTTTGGGCCTGCTTTTCTTCAGCAGGGACAGGGAAGATGGTTAAAATTGATGGGAAAATGGATGGAGCCAAATACAGGACCATTCTGGAAGAAAACCTGATGGAGTCTGCAAAAGAACTGAGACTGGGACGGAGATTTGTCTTCCAACAAGACACTGATCCAAAACATAAAGCAAAATCTACAATAGAATGGTTCACAAATAAACATATCCAGGTGTTAGAATGGCCAAGTCAAAGTCCAGCCGTGAATCCAATCGAGAATCTGTGGAAAGAACTGAAAACTGCTGTTCACAAACGCTCTCCATCCAACCTCACTGAGCTTGAGCTGTTTTGCATGGAGGAATGGGCAAAAATTTCAGTCTCTCGATGTGCAAAACTGATAGAGACATACCCCAAGCGACTTACAGTTGTAATCGCAGCAAAAGGTGGCGCTACAAAGTATTAATTTAAGGGGGCTGAATAATTTTGCACGCCCAATTTTTCAGTTTTTTATTTGTTAAAAAAAGTTGAAATATCCAATAGAATTTGTTGCTCTTCATGATTGTGTCCCACTTGTTGTTGATTCTTCACAAAAAATTACAGTTTTATATCTTTATGTTTGAAGCCTGAAATGTGGCAAAAGGTCAAAAAGTTCAAGGGGGCCGAATACTTTCGCAATGCACTGTATATATATATATATAAAAAAACATACTTTACATGAGGGTTTTGTGTGATGTGCGGCTCCTGACACGTCTTCTCCTTCTTTATTGGCCAGTAAAAGATTTCCCTTTTATTCTTGTTTCGATGGTGACTTAGATTTTTCCTACTGGTGGAAGTAACAAAAAGAATCCCAATTGGGACACAGGCAACAAAACTGGATGAAAAAAAGTTTGGATACGCTTTAAATATACAGTAAATCACAAAAGTGGTAAAAAAAAACTGTCCTGTATGTAACAGTTTGCCCAGAGTTGCACTTTAAGTAATTCTTTGTCCCGATCACTTCAATGATTCACTGACCACACCATCCAAACTGCCGGTGAGCGGCTGATTAGCTGTTCAGTCTCTGATTCACTCCCTGTTATATTTTATAAGAATTTTAAAATGTACCTAACAATCTTTTTTATTTGCGTCCGTGCCTAAACTGCGTCAGTCATTGTGTGATGAGTTAGCAGTTCCAGGGATCGGAACATCTATACTCTTAGATCTGCAGAGTGGAGGTTCAACCGGGGCTGCTGATAAGACAGTGCAACCGGTCCTGTTGTGCTGGGCCCAGGCCCCATCTGCTAAACAGGGGGGCCCAGGGCAGCTTTATTGTTCATGGCTGCCTAAATGAATAAATGGATTTTACTAGACCACACCCCCACTCCTATTTGTTAGCCAGAGCTTAAAATACATTTTCCTGGGCCCCATCAGGTTAACAGGTAGCCTGAGGAGGTGGGAACAGAAGAGGGCCGTTTTTTCATTCTTGGGGTGTAGGCGGATAAAGTCAGTGCCGCTGTTCCACTTCACCCCAGGGGGGAGTGGGGGGATGTAGGCGGAGTTTGGGGGGCACCGTCGGGAAGGCTGTACGGGGCCCCATGAAGCCCTGGGTTCACCAATCAATGAACATTTAATGGCTTCCAGCCAGGGCCATCTTTAATATTGTTTAGACCCTGGGCAAGCATTTTCTGCCCCCCCCCCCCATCTCCCCATGCAATTTTCTCTCCCCACTCAACATTCTAAAAAAACAACACACCCCCTGTCCACAGCCACCTCTGTATCCCTCCCTGTCAACAGCCACCTCTGTATCCCTCCCTTTACAGTTCTCACCTCTTTTCACAAATTTACCCTCCTCCTTCTTACAATTCTCATCCTCACAGCGATGATGCACCGTTTTGTTATGTGTGTGCGGGCTCTTTTTCCAACACACACAGTGCAGTTTTCGCCTATCATATCTGCAGCATACAGCCAGAACACTTCAATTTGTTCTGTGCTTTAGAAGTCTGAGAGGTGAGATGGGGGCGAGGGAGCACAGAGAGCCGCTCTTCCTCACTCCCTGTCAGGACACACTGGCTCTTACACATACAGCCCAAAACAGTGCTTCTCACCTGTCAGTGTGGCTGCTTGTATTAACCTGGCCTGGAGAGCAAGCGAGGGAGGACGGGACAGCTATATTCGTGACTGCTACACCAGGAGAAATATTTGAGGGCAGCGCGGGCTACAGGGGCAGCTGCTTTGGCCCCCCCAAACAATGACAGGGCCCTGGGCAGCTGCCCCTTTTGACCCGCTTTAAAGACGGTCCTGCTTCCAGCAAACATTACCACTGTCAGATAGCCCACTCTCATAATCTGATGTTTATAGAATCCATGCCAGGTTCAACAGGCATTTAAGAATGCTTCCTTGTGGGTCTGCAGCCTCCAGCCACAGGATTTTGTTTGGTGTTACCTCCTCTCTGAGAACTGCAAATGGGTGAGGGTGGAACCCAGGAACAAACTGGCTGCAGTTCCGGTTCTCAAATTCACAGAAAAAGACCTGCTACTAAAGAGATTATAATAATCCTTATATAGCAGCACTTTACCAATAAAGCGAGTCAGTACAATTACAATACAATTCAAGACATGAGGGTTAGGGGGGCCTGCTTGTGAGAGCTTATAATCTATAGGAAGAGGTACAAAAGGTGGTATGGTGAACATGGAAGGAGGTTATTGTTTAGCTATGGTAATTATATTCCTGTGTGTAGTTTGTATTGTTAGGGTAATATGATCAGGGGGGGATGTCCTCCTATGGGGTATATAATCTGTGTGAGTTTGTTCAATAAACAGTTCCAGTTTGCAGCTAAAACTAGTTCTTCCTAGTACTATTTTGCAATATGCAGGTATAATATCTCATATCTATGTTCATGACTGGAGGAAGCGGTATACCGACGGAAAAACTCAAGCAGAGTGTGGGTCAGTTCTGTCACAGTGAAGAGGATGCTAGAAAGCAGGAGCTCTTGCAAGGAGAGGACAGTTTGGGTGAAGGGCTTGGTGATGTAGCTGGGGGCAGATTTATGGATGGTTTTGTATGTTGATCTTAGGATTTTGATTTTTTTTTTGTTGGGCAATCGGAAGCCAATGGAGGGTTTGACAGAGAGGGGTGAACAACACTGGGCGGCCGGTTGGTAAGTTAGAAGAGTCTGGCAGTAGTATTCATGATGGGCTGAAGGGGGATAACCTATGGAGACATAGGCCTATGAGAAGGGAGTTGCAATAGTCAAGGTGAGAGATATCAAGGGAGTGAATTAGTATCTTGGTAGTATCATTGGTTAAGAAGGGTCATGTTTTGGAAACGTTAGGTAGATGAAGGCTGTCTGTGATAGCAGCTGATCCTGGATGAGTTTGATCTCATCTTTGAAACATGATACAGGTTGGATCTCTATTTCCAACATGGATAACAAGCCCTGCTGGAATCACTTACAAGGAAGGTGTACAGAAACAATCCATAACAAAAAGCAGCTGTAGAAATTTACGGGAAAATGATGAGTAAGAGGGCCTGTCATAACACGGGATACTATTTGTGGATAATCACAAAAAGACGCGGTGGCTGGTTTATAAAGTTTAGAAAAGAATATTCCTCTGCTCCACAAAGTTCCTCCATAATAGTAATAGTAAGACGTGAGTCACCTCTTTCATCCCGAACTCCATTCTGAATCATCCTGGACAGACATGGCAGGTAGAGCTGCCCATTCAGGGGAAATGATCATTCTCCCTCAGCTCTGCCAATGGCTTCTGATTTCTGGGAATATTAATGTCTCACCTGTCCAACGTCTATAGTATTGCCAAACTGGTGCAACATTGGTTTATAATGGTATACATGAGAATTTCACCATTTTATTTTAAGAGACCATAACTTTTTTTTTTTCTAAATTGCTAGTTCACTTCTTTTCATCTTCCAATACTTTGTGGTATTTTTAAAGCTGTTAGGCAAATTTTTCCTAAGTTTCCCTGGATTTTGTCTGTGCAATATCCATCTTGTAGACCATGGGTGTCCAACCTTTTGGCTTCTCTGGGCCACATTGAGTGTAGAGAAATGTTCTCGGGCCGCATATAAAATATATACTGTATTTTCTGGCGTATAAGACTACTTTTGAACCTCAAAAAAATCCCCCAAAAATGGGGGGTCGTCTTATACGCAGAGTATAATATCTCCAAGGTAACCTAAGTATAAGTATTACCGGTAGATGTAATCTCTCAAGACGCTGGCTGTGTGGGAATCCTGTACCGGTATACCGTATGTACCGTAGCTTCGGCTACATACAGTGTACCGCGCTGAGCCAATCAGGGAGAGCGATGTATTCTATTATTGAATGCAAAGCCTGCTGGGATTGGCGGAGTAACATCAGCCCGCCTCTCTGACTCTGCCAATCAGAGCAGGCTTTGCATTCAATAATAGAATACATCGCTCACTGTGATTGGCTCAGCGCGGTACACTGTATGTAGCCGAAGCTACGGTACATACGGTATACCGGTACAGGATTCCCACGTCTTGAGATTACATCTACTGGTAATACTTAGGGTACCTTGGAGATATTATGAGAGATTACATGTATTACAGTACTTGGGGTACCTTGGAGATCTATGAGAAATCTGATGTTTTTCAATGGTGTTGCCTTGCTTTGGAAGGGGGGTAGTCTTATACGCTGAGTATAGCCCAAAACCTATGTTTTAACTTAAAAATTAGGGGGTCGTCTTATACGCCCAGTTGTCTTATACGCCGGAAAATACTATAGTTAAAGCGGAGTTCCACCCAAAAGTGGAACTTCCGCTTTAGGGAGTCCTGACCCCCCGACATGCCACATTTGGCATGTCATTTTTTGGGGGGGGGAGCGGGTACCTAGTTTTGACAGGTACCCGCTCCCACTTCCGCTCGGAGCGCCGCGGCGCCCTGAGCGGAAGTTCTCCTCTCCCCCTCCCTCCCTGCAATCTTCTGGGACACGTCAGAGGTCCCAGAAGATTGCCGGCCAATCACGGCGCGCAGCGCGACTCGCGCATGCGCAGTGGGTACCCGGCTGTGAAGCCGCAAACTGTAACAGCCGGGTGCCCACAGCAGTGATGCCGGCGCCGAGGGAGAGGATCGAGGCTTCCGGCGGCCGCATCGCTGGACCGTTGGACAGGTGAGTAAATGGCTGGAACTCCGCTTTAAGGTATATAAGTAATATAATGCCGCCGCGCCCCCCGCACTAATTTAACACAACTAGAGGATGATCAAGTGAAATGGAATCGGTATGCAGAGGTTTACTTCTTCTGAGAGATAGTAAAGAAAAACTCTAACCACCATGACCCCTTCAGTGATTTGAAGTGGTCATGGTGGTAAGAGTCAGAAACACTGCACATTCTCGCCTCCCCCTCCCCCCTCCAAGGCAGCCTCTGCCTACCGTTAGTTGGAAGCCGCCGTGGCCATGCCCCCGACCTGACTTCCGTCCTCCCCAGCAAAAAAAATAAATTGGCAGGGGGCAGTGGGCCACATTGCCTGGGGTTCCGGGCCGCAGGTTGGACATGCCTGTTGTAGACAGAACTTAAAAAATTTCTTCCCAAAATTCTTTAATTTCACCAGAATTTGTGGAACACCAATCCCAGCGTGTTGTTTGCACATCTGTCAAAGCTTCCCAGTTTTAGGCAAACTTCATCATTGCAGCTTCCAGCTGTACACATTTTTTAGGATTTCCTAATTTTTTTTTATTTTTACCAGAAATTTACTGTGCATGCCTCCCAGTATGTACCCTGTCCATCTGCTGAAGCTTTCTCATTTTTGTTACAAAAACATTGTACAGATTTATAAGGCCCTCCAAATTTTTTTTCCATTTGTTTGTGATGGTATAAATTAAAAAAAACACTTTTTCTTCTTTTTTGAGAGACTAGAAATTCCTTTCTCTAAATTTCAAAATGTATTGCTTTTTCCCCTTCCAACATTTTTTGGAAAATTTGTAAAGATGTGAAGCAATTTTTTTCCTTAATTTTCTCCAGATTTTGTTACTGTTGGCAATATCCTTCTTGTGGACAAACCTAAAAAAATGTATAAAGAGTTACTTCAATTTTTTGATCTCACCAGAAATTTTCTGCTTTCGCATTCACACTAGTCCGACTTGGACCGCGACTTGTCAGCCTGGCAAGTCATGCACCGTCGCTCCCATTGTGTAGTACAGGAGCCGTTCTAATAGGAGCGACACAAGTCGCTCCGACTTAGAAAAAGGTCCCTGTACTACTTCGGGGCGACCTGGAGCGACTTGCATAGACATTCATTTTATGAAGTCCGTGCAAGTCGCGCCGAAGTCGCGCTGCACGCGAATTCACAGGTCGCCCCCGAAGTCGGAGCAACGTAGTGTGAACCGGCACTTACAGTTTTAGTTACACTCTGTGGTTGCCGCTTCCAACTGGACAAATGTATTAATATTTCCTACAATTCTTTTTTTTTTTCACCAGAAATTTGCTACACATTAATCCCAACTTGTGGTCTGCTGCTTGTTGAAGCTTTCTAGTATTAGTTGCAGATTCCAACTGTACCAATTTATAAAGACTTCCCACAATTTTTGATTTCACCAGAAATTTTCTGTGCTCCGATTCTGGCATGTTGCTTGCCCATCTGTCAAAATGTTTCTAGTTTTCATTACATTAGGGTCCATTCACACTAGCGCAACTTGTCAGGCGACTTGGTCGCCTGACAAGTCACAGTCGGTCGCTCACCATAGTGTAGTACAGGACCCGTTCTAATAGGAGCAACACAAGTCGCTCCGACTTAGAAAAAGGGTCCTGTACTACTTTGGGGCGACCTGGAGGCGACTTGCATTGACTTCAATTATATGAAGTCCGTGCAAGTCGTGCCGAGGTCGCCTGACAAGTCGCGATCGGTCGCTCGCCATTGAGTAGTACAGGACCCGTTCTAATAGGAGCGACACAAGTCGCTCCGACTTAGAAAAAGGGTCCTGTACTACTTTGGGGCGACCTGCATTGACTTCAACAGGTTGCACCGCGACTTCACAGGTCGCCCCAGCAAGCCGTGTCTCCCCTGTCTGAATGGGCTCTCTTTACAACCTTAACCACTTGCCGCCCGCCCGCCGTCAATTGACGGCGGGATGATGCGGCCATTGTTCTGGGAAGATGTCATATGACGTGATCCCAGAAAAGCAGGGCAGGCGCGCGATCGTGTGCGCGCCGCCCTGCACTGTCGGTGTCGGCGTGTCCCCGGGACACCCCCGTCACCGGCAGGGGGGAAACAGCCAATGGGCATGGCTGTTTCCCACGTGATCGGCTGTGTTCCAATGACACAGCCGATCACAATACAGGAGCCTAGAAGATGACCGCGCATGCGCGATCAGGAGCGCGCAGCGCGGTCATGTCGGTGGCTCTGTGTTCCCTAGGAACACAGCTAGTCACCGGCAGTAGTAAACAGTCACTGACAGTGGCTGTTTACTATGTGATCGGCTGTGAATCCATTCACAGCCGATCACAAAATGTAAACAGAGCAGTAACTCACTGTTACTAGCTCTTCTCTCCTCACACAGTTTCCAGTGTGAGGAGAGCAGAGCTAGAAATAGTGAGTTACTGCTCTGTGTACCTGTAAAAGTAAAAATCACACTAATAAAGGTCCCCACACAGTCCTCCGCCCCCCCCAATTGCACCTGTCACCCAACAGTCACCTCATCAGTGCCCAGAAATTTACACCCATAAGGCTATGTCCACATGTGAGCGTGGCGATCATGGGCAGAATCACTGCGATTCTGCCCGCGATCCAGAAATCATTGCAAATCGCGGGACGCCTGTGCGTTGCCCATGATTTGCAAGAGCACCCCAAACGCTGTGCGATGTTGCTGCGATTTCCACCTGCTGAATCGCGGTAACATCACGCAAACAACGCATGACGCCCAAAAAAGGTACAAGAGCTTCTTTGGGGCGTCATGCTTTGTTTGCGCGATGTTACCGCGATTCGGCAGGCAGAAATCGCAGCAACATCGCACAGCGTTTGGGGTGCTATTGCAAATCATGGGCAACGCACAGGCGTCCCGCGATTTGCAATGATTTCTGGATCGCGGGCAGAATCGGAGTGATTCTGCCCGCGATCGCCACGCTAACATGTGGACATAGCCTAAAGTTCACCGGTCACCAGAGACTGCCATCAGTACCGCCGTGCACCATCGCCCGTCACCTGTCACCCCATCAATCACCGTCACCTGTCACCCCATCAGTCATCCTCATCTGTCACCCTATCAATCATCGTCACTTGTCACCCCATCAGTGATCGTCACTTGTCACCCCATCAATCATCGTCACTTGTCACCCCGTCAGTGATTGTCATCTGTCACCCCATCAATCATCGTCACTTGTCACCTCATCAATCATCGTCACCTGTCACCTCATCAGTCATCGTCACCTGTCACCCCATCAGTCATCATCACCTGTCACCCCATCAGTCATCGTCACCTGTCACCCCATCAGTCATCGTCACCTGTCACCCCATCAGTCATCGTCACCTGTTTGCCATATACATGCAACCACTTACCGACCGCCTAACGACTATATGCGTCGGCCATTAAAAGCTAAATACTGGGGTTATGGCAGCAGATAGCCCCCATAACCCCGGTATTTTTTGAAACGGCGGGCGGTCGGCTTTCAGATAAGGGTGGTCCCAGTGGCAGATTCGCCGCGGAATTACCCTTACGGTGCAGGGGAATAGGTGCCCCCCCCCCTCCTGCCGCGTCCCAGACGTTTTCCCAGCTTACCGGACCCGCCGGCAGCGGGGAAAACTATCCGGTCCCGAATCCTCAGAGACAGGAAGTCGAGTGAGGGCAAGATGGCCCTCACTCAACTCTATGGTCTTGGAGGACCGGAGCTACGTCAAAAGACGTTGCCTAGCAACCGGTTTAAAGGGCCGCTTTTTTTTTTTTTTTTTTTCCTTTTTCAACAATTTTTTTTTTTTTCTTTTTTAGTGTAGTTGTGAGGTGTGAGGTCTTTTTGACCCCAGATCTCACAATAAAGAGGACCTGTCATGCCTATTTCTATTACAAGGGATGTTTACATTCCTTGTAATAGGAATAAAAATGATAAAAAAAATTTTTTTTTAAACTGTAAAAATAAAAAAATAATAAATAAAATAAATAGGAAAAAAAAAAATTAAAGCGCCCTGTCCCTGTTAGCTCGTGCGCAGAAGCAAACGCATACGCAAGTCCCGCCCACATATGTAAACGGTGTTCAAACCATACATGTGAGGTATCTCCGCGATCATTAGAGCGAGAGCAATAATTTGAGCCCTAGACCTCCTCTGTACCTCTAAGCTGGTAACCTGCAGAAATATTTAAAATGTTGCCTATGGGGATTTTTTAAGTACCAATGTTTGGCGCCATTCTGTGAGCATGCGCAATTTTGAAGCATGACATGTTGGGTATCTAATTACTCGGCGTAACATTATCTTTCAAAAATTGGGCTAAATTTACTGTTTTCTTATTTTTTAGTTAAAAAAAGTGAAATTTTTTCAAAAAAATTGCATTTGGAAGACTGCTGCGCAAATATGGTGTGATAAAAAAATATTGCAACGATCTCCATTTTATTCTCTAGGGTCTCTGCTAAAAAAATATATATAATGTTTGGGGGTTCTAAGTAGTTTTCTAGCAAAAAAAAATGATTTTAGCTTGTAAACACCAAGTGTCAAAAATAGGCCCAGTCTTAAAGTGGATAAATGGACAACTTTGTGAAAAGTGCTACTTGGATGTTAGGCCTCTGTATGTGGCTAGGCTGTGTAAAAGTGTTACACATGTGGTATCGCCATACTCAGGAGGAATAGCAGAATGTATTTTGGGGTGCAATTTTTGCTATGTACATGCTATGTGTTAGAAATATTGCATAAATGGACAGCTTTGTGTAAAAAAAAATGCGTTTTCATTTTCTTTCCACATTTTCCAAAAAATTGTGGAAAAAAATTACATATTCAAAAGACTCATTATGCCTCAAAAATTATACGTTGGGCTGTTTGTTTTCCAAAATGGGGTCATTTTATGGGGGTTTCCATTGTCCTGGTGCTCCAGGGCCTTCAAAAGTGTGATAGGTTGTCAGGAAATTATATGTGTAATTTGTGCTCCTAGAATGCCGGACGGAGCTACTTGGATGTTAGGCCTCTGTATGTGGCTAGGCTGTGAAAAAGTCTCACACATGTGGTATCGCCATACTCAGGAGGAGTAGTAGAATGTGTTTTGGGGTGTATTTGCAAGTATACATATGCTGTGTGAGAGAAATAACCTGTTAATACGTCAATTTGTAAAAAAACAAAAAAAAAATCTTCATTTTGCAAAAAGTTGTGGGAAAAAATTACAACTTCAAAAAACTCACCATGCCCCTTATTAAATAACTTGGAATGTCTACTTTCCAAAAAGGGGTCATTTGGGGGGTATTTGTACTTTCCTGACTTTTTAGTGTCTCAAGAAATGAGATAGGCCTTCAGTACATCAGGTGTGATCAAGTGTGATCAATTTTCAACGATTAGCACCATAACTTGTGGACTCTATAACTTTCACAAAGACCAAATAATATACACTTATTTGGGTTATTTTTACCAAAGATAAGTAGCAGTATAAATTTTGGCCAAAATTTGTGAAGAAAAATCACTCATTTGCTAAATTTTATGACAGAAACAAAGAGAAATGTGTTTTTTCACAATATTTTCAGTCTTTTTTTTTTATAGCACAAAAAATAAAAAACCCAGTAGTGATTAAATACCATCAAAAGAAAGCTCTATTTGTGTGAAAAAAGGACACAAATTTTTTATGGGTACAGTGTTGCATGACTGAGTAATTGTCATTCAAAGTGTGAGAGCGCTGAAAGCTGAAAATCAGTCTGGGCAGGAAGGGGGTGAAAGTGCACTGTAGGCAAGTGGTTAAACTTCCTACAATTTTTTTCATTTCATTGAAAACTTTAGGACATTGATTCCAGCAGGTGGTCTGCCTGTCTGTTAAGATTTCATTTTTTTTTGTACATTGTAAACAAAAAATTATTGTTTGTATGGTTGCACATTCCTATCACAAATTTATAAAAGTTTTCTAAAATTTTTACATTTCACCAAAATGTTTCACCAGAAATGTACTGCATTCTAGTCCAGTGTTGTCTTTCAGTATATCAAATCTTTCAATTTTTTTCACACAGTAATATTGCAGAGTCCCATGTCAAAGGTTTGGGTGGAGTCACAGCGTGTGACATCATCGTGCAACAGGAGGCAGCAGCCATTTTGTTGGTTTGAAGCTTTATATTGAAAGGCTGTTTTTTTTCATATATGAATATTCGTGCATTACATTACTTGTAAATAAATGATTATTTACGATTTTACTAAACTGTTAGAAGGCTTTGTTCTCTCTTTGACTATTATCCATTGGGAGTACTGTTGCCTACTGGATCAAATTACCTATCAAGTCCGAGAGTAGGATGCAAGCAGGAGAAGTTGGTAGATGGTCCAGTTCTAGAGTTGTTGTATAATTGTGCTTTTCACCGTTCTTTTTTTTTGGGGGGGGGGGGTCAAATCTTTATGGAAAGAGGCTGTCTATGTGGTTTGAAGATGAAGGTCTCCTCTTTAAGGCCTCATGTACACTGCAGCTGGTAAACGGACGTTTTTGAGCAGTTGGGAGTTTTTTTCAGAAGCCCTTGAACCCACCTCAATGTTATCTTATCTGTGCATGTACACCGAGTCATCTACAGTCATTTAACCACTTGCCGACCAGTCACTGGGACTGTACTACGGCAAAGTGGCTCGTTCCCGTCCAGCGACGTAGACCTACGTCGCTGGACTCCTCCCCTTGTGGGCGGCACTCGCGCGCCGCCGGAGGCTCGCTCCTGCTGTTTTCAGTCACAGCGGGAGTCAAGCCAGGGGAGGAGCAGCGGTGATCACCGCCGCTCTTCGCCGATCGTCGGGGAATCGAGTGTGGAGATCCGCCCGCTTGTGTAAACAAAGCCGGCGGATCTCCTAAGTGACAAACAGTGACAGATTGCAGGATTCAGCATAGCTGAACATGCGATCTGTCCTTGTGTCTCAGTCACCTCCCCCCAAACACGTTAGTAAGCACCAGGCATACATTAACCCCTCCCTCTCTCTCCAATAAAATTAACCCCTTCCCTGCCAGTGTCATTTTTACAGTAACAGTGCATATGTATAGCACTGATTACTGTAGTAATGTCACTGGTACCCCCAAAAGTGTCAAAAATGTCAGTCAAGGATCCAGTCTGTCCGCCGCAATGTCGCATTCCCGCAAAAAAAAAATCGAAGCTCACCGCCATTACTCGTTAAAAAAAAAAAAAACACCAAAAATGACAGAAATCTTTCCCTTAGTTAGTAAACGCAATAACTTTTGCGCAAACCAATCAAAATACGCTTATTGTGATTTTTTTTACCAAACATAGGTAGCAGAAAACAAATTGGCCAAAAATGTAAAAAAATTTTGATTTTTACATTTTTTTGGGGGGAATTTCATATAAAAAAATTTGAAAAATATTGTTATTTTTGCAAAATTGACGCTATTTTTGTTTATAGCTCATGATCAAAAAATCGCACAGGTGATCAAATACCACCAAAAGAAAGCTCTGTTTGTGGGAAAAAAAGGACGTAAATTTCGTGTGGGTACGGCGTCGCACGACCACGCAATTGTCAGTTAAATTCGCACAGTGCCGAATCGCAAAAAGTGTGGCCTGGACGTAAGACAGCAAAATCCTCCGGTGGTAAAGTGGTTAAAGGCAGTTGAGTTCAGTGTCGTTTTTTGGAAAGCAATTATTTGCGTTCAGGACGTTCAAAACGTGTGTTTACCGGCATTTCAAACGCAAAACGATCACCCGCGTTTAGCGCTCGCGTTTTTCCATTTTAAAGGGGAATGATTTTTTGACCTCTAGAAACGGTTCTGAGCGCAAACGCCCGCTAAACGCGACTGCAAACGCGACACAACGGACGTTTTAAATGTCCTTTAAATTACAGGACGTGTACCTGGAGCCTAAGTATCACATTTCTGTGACCACCATCAACCACTGGTCTTCTTACAAGAACTTTATGGACTTATCTGACCAACCATAGCTGCTTTTCACCATTTTTCTGTTCATTCTTTATTGTAAGTGTTTTTGCGCTTTGTCTGAATACATCTGTTCATTTATTATTAAAATTATCAAAGCTGCACTGTTTTATATATTTTATATTCTATGTCAAACATCACTGAGTTGCAGGAAATTTGCCGTTGAGAATGGATGATAAAATGAATGAGGCCTGCAGTCTATGGAGGCCCTACGTCTCTTGGTGAAAGGTAGAAAGTAGCTGCATACATTTGGTGATCCGGCCATTTACAGCCAGATCTGGAAATGCTCATGTTTGTAGTCCCTCCATCACCCTGACCATTGATTTATTGTAGAACCTGTTTTGGGAAAAGTTGGTGGAATTTGCAAGACAATGACTATGGTTTATAAAGGGTGTAAAATTGGCTGCAGACATTGAAGAATATTTGGTGATCTGGGGTTTGTAGGCCCCGCCATGACCCAGGTCAACACTTCCAGGGATCCCTGGGTTTTGACAGGTGAGCACAAAGGTTTTCCCCACTGCTTCTGCCCTCCTCAAGTTGGAACTTTGGTTTAACCACTTAAGCCCCGGAAGATTTTACCCCCTTCCTGACCAGGGCCTATTTTGCGATTCGGCACTGCGTGACTTTAACGGACAATTGCGCGGTCGTGCGACGCTGTACCCAAACGAATTTGACGTCCATAAACAGAATTTTCTTTTGGTGGTCTTTGATCACCTGTGCGATTTTTTGATCATGCGCTATAAACAAAAGAAGAGGGTCAATTTTGCAAAAATAACAATATTTTTCAAATTTTTTTATATGAAATTCCCCCCCCCCCCCCCAAAAAAATGTAAAAATCTAAATTTTTTAACATTTTCGGCCAATTTGTTTTCTGCTACATATTTTTGGTAAAAAAAAAATCGCAATAAGCGTATTTTGATTGGTTTGCGCAAAAGTTTTTGCGTTTACTAACTAAGGGAAAGGTTTCTGTCATTTTTGGTGTTTTTTTTTTTTTTTACGAGTAATGGCGGCGGTCTGCGATTTTTCTTTGCGGGACTGCGACATTGCAGCAGACAGACCGGACCCTTGACTGACATTTTTGACACTTTTGGGGGTACCAGTGACATTACTACAGTAATCAGTGCTATACATATGCACTGTTACTGTAAAAATGACACTGGTTGGGAAGGGGTTAATTTTTATTGGAGAGGGAGGGGTTAATGTATGCCTGGTGCTTACTGACCTGTGTGGGGGGGGAGGTGACTGAGTGACACAAGGACAGATCGCATGTTCAGCTATGCTGAACCCTGCAATCTGTCCCTGCCTGTCACTTAGGAGATCCGCCCGCTTTGTTTACACAAGCGGGCAGATCTCCACACTAGATCCCCGACGATCGGGGATGAGTGGAGGTTATCAACCGCCGCTCCTCCCCTGGCCCGACTCCCGCTGTAACTTAATAAAGCGGGAGCGAGCCCCCCGGCGGCGCGCGCGCCGCCGAGAGAGGGGAATGTCTGGTGACGTAGATCTACGTCGCCAGACGATAACGAGCCACTTTGCCGCAGTACAGTCAACGTGAGCGGTCGGCAAGTGGTTAAAATAAAATTAAAGTCACTTTCTCTAAAAAAAAAAAAAAAAAAAAGAAAAGAAAAAGAGAAAATAAAGACCGCATACACCCAAAGCCGATGTATGCAGATGATAATTCCCGGGCCTGGAAATGATAATTCTCGGGTCTCATGAACAGAAACTGGCACTTAAGAGTAATCCTGTTTTCCAGAATTATATTTATGAGATGTAAATAGAGTCCAATGTCCGTGCATGAAAACACTGACAGCAATACGAGAACTCACTAACATGTGTGCCTGCAGCCTCCCCCCTGACTCACTTGCTGCCTGTGGCTGACTCTTGGCCTGGCGTCACGTGTAATTATACTCCCTGGAGACACAAAGTCCGGATCTACAGCGGTGCTGAGGATGGAAGGACCTCCGCTGGTCAGCCTTGGATGGGTCGCCAGTCACTGTCCTCTGACAGAGGGGTGTCATTTGCTACCCCCAATCCCCCCCGTTCCCCATCCCAGGGGGCTGAAAGCAACACATGGGGGGGCTTCCAGGGATGTGAATTCAAATTGTTTACTTTTTCATGGACAGCTGCCCAACTCAAATTTTTTCGCGAACCCGTTGCTGTGATAACATTAGACTAATAACGACAGTGGCGACTGAATTTCAAGAGTCATCCGGTAATAGTAACGTAAGAAAAAGTAAGCAGTGAGATGGAAAATAATAATCGCTAATCTGATTGGATGTCAGAATCCTAATTCTTCGTATCGGATTGCAACATCCCTTTTTTATTGTATCATTATTATGTAATGTTAAAGTACAACTAAAGTAAAGTCTAAACAAGAACTAAATTCTGTTACTATGTGAAGTACAAGTCTTATAAAGTAAGCAAATTTGCTTCCTTTATCTCCCCTGACTGAGCCAAATCTTCCCTCATTTTCGTCTCACACACTCCCCCTCCTAGACACTGCAGCTCAAAGTGGGTGGAGTCTCAGCAGCAATGTCAGTGCTACCAATCCAGGAAGCAGTGGGCAGGACTAGGTGTGGCAAAGTCAGGGGAGGACCGGGCCAGGGGGCAGGGGGGCAATTGCCCCCCAGGCCACTCTGATGCCCCGTAAAAAGGCTGCACCGCTTCTGCCACAGACATGCCTAAAGAATTCCCCACCGTTGACCTACTGAGTGCGGGATGAAGACAAGAACAGAGCATGGCCTCCTCCCCCAGCATGGATGGTGTAAACTGTGTCTGAGCCCCGTAAAAAGGCTGCACCGCTTCTGCCACAGACATGCCTAAAGAATTCCGCACCGTTGACCTACTGAGTGCGGGATGAAGACAATGACAGAGCGCAGGCCTCCTCCCCCAGCATGGATGGTGTAAACTGTGTCTGAGCAGAGGCCGGTTCCATGCCCAACTTGAGACTCTCCTCCCTCGGCCAGCCCCGAGTTCAGCTAGTGAGAAGAGATTACCTGGAGTGGAGCTTCAGTCTGGAATTGGGGTCAGGAGGAGGCCAAGAAGAGGGAGCGTGGGAGGGGGAGCCAAGTCGCTGCACCATGGACCTTTGGTTTGTTCTTGCCCCCTGGGCCGAACGTTGCCAGTCACAGTGGCGGCTGGTGCTCCATCTGTCGGGGTAAGGGGGGCAGACGGACCTGCCCCCCCCATATCACTCCAGCCTGCACCACCACATCTCCCCCCCCCCACCCACCTGCCCGTCAGTTTACTTACCTTGTTCCTCCGGAATGACAGGCGGTGGCGGCTTCCCCCTCAGGCTCCTTCATGCCCCTTCTCAGCGGCCGTCTCCTCCTCCTTCTTGGCCAATAGCATGCGTTCTCCTTTCAGCCAATCAGGAAACAGGTCTCAGGACCCGCTTCCTGATTGGCCAGGAGGAGAATCAGTGTGGCAATAGTGAATATTCATTCGCTATTGTCACACAACTGGGTGTGCTCAGGGCACAGTGCTCTGCGCCCCGAGCCCACCCTTTCTTGAAGCCTATTAGAGCCTCTGGCTCTAATCAGGTGCTTAAAAAAAAAAAACATTGGAATCCATGCGTCCGGCGCCCTGCATGTAGATTAGGGGGCAGGACGCATGAATGGGGGGGGGGGGGGGGGGCGGCGCCCCTGCGCCCCCAATGGACCGGTTGCCACTGGTCTGTCAGCACCTGGGCAAGGTGGGAATTAACAATAGCAACCTCCTAGGTAGATGCTATTTTTTGGGGGGGTTGAGTTTTTGGGTTTCCCTGCTTACCAGGGGGACTGTCAGGTAAATATAAGTACTCTCTGCTTAACAGGGAATGGTGATCCATTGATAGGGTCTGCTCAGAGTGATCAGATGCTGCTCATATTGTCTGCCTGTTTCACACTGGTCCAGTAGGAAGGAACATATTGCAGAGTGGGAGGAAACTTAACAAATGGGAACATGGGTGTAGATACAGGCCTGGCCATTGGCAGAGGAAGGTCTCTCAAGGCATGCTGGGTGACTGTATATATACCAAGAGAGCACGTATGCATGGGGTCTTGGGCTGAAGAGCGGAGTCCTGGAG
This sequence comes from Pelophylax lessonae, assembly GCF_965119305.1. NCBI lineage: Eukaryota > Metazoa > Chordata > Amphibia > Anura > Ranidae > Pelophylax > Pelophylax lessonae. The sequence continues at coordinate 730,635,734 of NC_138769.1, read as the reverse complement.
GGAGGGAGGGGGTCGCTGCCCCCTCCTCTGTACAGGCTGCCATGTGGCCTCGGGTAGTCGACCTGAGGGCCAGAGTCACAGAAGCTGCAACCCAGGGGGTCTGTAGAGATGACTGGGAGGGAGACACACCTAGAAGGATCTGTTCCTGGCTACAGTGAGCATACCTCCCAACTTTGGAACTTGAGAATGGGGGACACTTAGGGATAGAGAAGACCTGCATTGCGCACCGAGGCAAAAATGGGCGTTGCTAAAATTCACTAAATGCTGAAATGGCTTAAAGGAGCATGGTTAAATAGATTTTAAGCCTACATAATAATTTATAATTACTGTGCTATAAGGCTCTCTGACATAACCCTATACTACACCCTGGTCTATACCCTAACAAGAAAAAGCCCTGCCATGTATACACTCAGATACAGTCAGGGGTTGAGGTATACTTAGCCACCCCTTATATCAGAGTCCCCCTTTCACATTAGAACCCCCCCCTTTCACATTAGGTGCCCCTTCCCCTTCATATCAGAGTCCTTCTTTCACACCATTTGTCCCTTTCTTCACATACAATAGAAGACCCCTCACATCAGGTGTCCCCTTTCAAATTAGGAGCCCCCTTCATATCAGGAGTCCCTCCCTTCACATTCCCCTGTTCACATAAGGAACACATCAAAGACCCCCTTTTCACATCAGAAGCATCCTCCTTTAAATCAAAGCCCCCCATCTTTTACATCAGAATTTCTCCTTTAAATCAGGTGTCCCTCTTTCACATCATAGATCTCCTTTACATCAAGAGTCACCCCCCCTTATATCTGGAGACTTTGCTTACCATAAGGTGTCCCCCCTTACATCAGGAGCTCCCTTTTCCCATTAGAGTCCCTCTTTACATCTGTAGTTCTCCTTATCATTTGGAGTCCCTTCTTACATTAGGAGTCTTTCCTTCACATCTGGAGTCCCCCTTTACACCAGGAGCTCCCAACTGACCAACAGGAGCCCCACTTTCACATTAGATTCCTTCTTTACAGCAGTAGTTTCCCCCTTACATCAGGCACCCCCACTTACATCAAGAGCCCCTCTTTACATCAGAGTGGGTGGGGAGGATTAAGTAGTGATAGTCAGGGCCGGTGCTTCCACTAGGCAAACTAGGCAGCCGCCTAGGGCGCATTGCCACTTAGGTGCGCAGCCACGAGTCAGCAATCTCTCTCCATCATGAATGATCCTTGGGAGCTGAGGGGAGGTGCGGCAATGGGGGAGGAAGAAGGGACAGAGGAAGATGCCAGGTGTCTGGGGCAATGGCGGAACTACCAGGCCCTGGATTTCCACCATTGTTGGGGGAGCCCCAAGAGGCAGGAAGGGAGCCCACCGGAGTGCTGCCTGCATAATAATCCTCTTCATCTGGAGCTGAGCGGCCTAAACCCTGGGCAGGACGTGATTCTCTACACTGAGCTGATGGGTAGCTGTTCGTTTCCCTGGGTCAGTATTAAGCAGGGAGCGGAGGAGAGCTGAACCTGAGCCAGAGCTCGGCACTGGAGGGCGGCACCTTTACTGTAGCAGAAGCGAAGAGGTACCGGAATGGTCTGAGGAGGTTGGTGATGAAGGAGGTGCGGCGCTCTCTGACTGCTGCTTCTCCCTCCACCAGGAGCCGGTTGGAGCTGTGGTGAGCACTGTGGTCCAGGAGAGGAGCATCCTGGGAGAAGGAATTTAGCAGGATCACAGTGAAGGAGGGCAGAGTGTGGGCCGCTCTCTTCATACTGCCCAGTGAGTGTCCCCAGAACAGGGGATCCCTGGGTGTGACATGGAGGAATATTGGGGTCACTGGGTATGACAGCACGACATGGAGGAACACAGGGGTCCCTGGGTGTGACATGGAGGAACATCGGGGGTCCCTGGGTGTGACATGGAGGAACATCGGGGTCAGTGGGTATGACAGTACGACGTGGAGGAATATTGGGGTCCCAGAATGGGAAAACATTAGGGTCCCTGGGTGTGACATAGGGCGACATCAGGATCCCTGGGTGTGACATGGAGGAATATGGGGGTCACTGGGTATGAAAGAATTACATGGAGGAATATGGGGATCACTGGGTATGAAAGAATTACATGGAGGAATATAGGGATCACTGGGTATGAAAGAATTACATGGAGGAATATTGGGGTCACTGGGTATGAAAGAATTACATGGAGGAATATGGGGATCACTGGGTATGAAAGAATTACATGGAGGAATATTGGGGTCACTGGGTATGAAAGAATTACATGGAGGAATATGGGGATCACTGGGTATGAAAGAATTACATGGAGGAATATGGGGGTCACTGGGTATGAAAGAATTACATGGAGGAATATGGGGATCACTGGGTATGAAAGAATTACATGGAGGAATATTGGGGTCACTGGGTATGAAAGAATTACATGGAGGAACCATCAGATCAGGGTCACTGAATATGACATAGAGGAGTTTTTAAACCCTTCCCTTTTTGTTTTATTTTTTTTTTTTGGGGGGGGGGGGGGGGCGAGTAGCTGGTCTTGCCTAGGGCGTAAAATAGTCTAGCACCGGCCCTGGTAATAGTACTGGGAGAGGTGCTCTAGGATTTGAATTAAATAGATAGGAACCGCATTGTACTGATTACAGATGCAGAAAGCTGGGGCATGCAGCTGGGCTGTGGGTACAAACAGCCTGGTACTGGAATGCAGGCAGATAAAAGGGAGATTCTGGGGGTTGATTATAGTGCTTTGGACCAGGTGAAGTATCTGGGGAACAGAGGAATTCAGTGAATTTCTGGCTGGGAAAGAGGGTGTGTGGTCACGGTGCCTGTTGGTGAGGAAAGGTAGCAGGCATGTAGTGAAGAGAAAAGGGGGGTCTGGTGTGTCTGGACAGGACTAAAGCCTCGTACACACGCAACAATTGTTGGCCGTGAATTTTCGGCCAACGTCCGATCGGCCATTATCGGCTTGTTAGTATGATGCTTCCGACAACCGACTGCGACTTTTCGGCCGAATAAAATCTGGTGTGCATGCTATAAAATTTTTGTTGGCCGTCAACACAACGGGCAATTTTCCGTCAGTCGGTACAGATTTCGGCAGACAAAAATCTGATGAGCAAGACTGGGCATGCTCAGAGAAGAAAAAACACACGGAAAGTAAACCAGCACATGACATCACTTCTGAAGTTGGTTTTTGTTGGCCGAGAAAATTTGTGTGCAGTCTAGGCACATTCCAACCAACACAACAACACTGGACAAAAGACGGCCGATCGGTCGGCTAACAATCGTTGCGTGTGTACGAGGCTTTACTGATGACTGGGAAGGGGAAATGTATATATCGGGATCGGAGTTACTGCTGGCGGGGGAGGACAACTGGGAAGAAGGTAACTAATTATTGCAGAGAGAGAAGTTACCGAGCTGGAACTGTCAGTAGTAGGGAAGGAGAGGAGGAAAGCCGATAACGTGTGACCAGGATAGAGGGAAGAGAGAAGACCGAAGAAGATCGGATGAGCTGGATGGTATAGGAGGGGGGAGATTGTCGATGAGGAGCACAGAGATCCCGAACCTGTCACATAGCAGATAACCGGTGTGTCAGGGAATGGATGCTGGCATCTAAGATGTTAAATGGCAGGGGGTGATGGGATACTGACACACAGATGTGGATGCAGGGTCATATTCCATGGCAGGGCCGGCCTTTGGGGTGTGTGAGCTGTGCGGCCGCACAGGGCGCCAAGGGAAACAGGGGCGCCGTCCGGCTATCACAGCTCGCAGATGATCAGGCTGCACCCGCTTACCTTCCGCTGTGCCTCGGTCTCCTACTGCTTCAGCGCTGAGCTGTGTAGGGGGGGGTATCTGATGTAAGGGGGGCTCCCTGATGTAAGGGGGGCTCTGTGTGGGGGGGTCCCTGATGTAAGGGGGGCTCTGTGTGGGGGGGGTCCCTGATGTAAGGGGGGCTCTGATTTAAGGGGGGGGGCTCTGTGGGGGGTCTCTGATGTAAGGGAGGCCTCTGAGGGTCTCTGATGTAAAGGGGGCTCTGTGAGGGTCTCTGATGTAAAGGGGGCTCTGTGAGGGTCTCTGATGTAAAGGGGGCTCTGTGAGGGACTCTGATGTAAGGGGGGCCTCTGATGTAAGGGGGGTCTCTAATGTAAGGGGGGCTAAGTTATTAGTGATCATAAAAAAAGAAAAGTCAAATAAAGTGCAAAAAAGGTGCAAGAAAATGTGCGGGGGGCCGCCACAGGATTAGCTCGCACAGGGCGCCTGAACACCTAAGGCCGACCCTGTTCCATGGCTGGATCGGGGCTGTTCGTTAATGTGGGAGATCGGGGAGCTGGAAGGAGTGTACACAGATACAACCCTGCAGGGATTGCGAGTTAAAGGCAAAACAAAAACTGAAACTGAAGGGGCAACACATGGCAAATGATGGCAAAAATATTAGAGAGAAACAAACGGCTGTCATTTCTCCTGCTTTGTGTCTGCTGGGCAGGAGAAGAGTGAGCGGCAGTGGCGCTGATGCGGGACAATGCTTAGCTGAGTGGGACTGCGGGACACATGTCAGAATCCGGGGCTGTCCCTCACAATCCGGGACTGTTGGGAGGTATGCTCACAGTGAGTACAGACCTAAGTCTAGGGGCCTGTTCTGTGAGGATCATCCATTCAAGCTAGTAAAGTCAGTGGACGGGTGCCAGCTAAAGGGGATACTGGTTAGTGTTCCGAAGAGTTCATTGAGTCTGCTGCCAGAGCAAGCAAAGGTTTTATTCTTCCATACAAATGCTGTATGGTTCAGCAGAGGGCCAGCTATTCATTTCAACCAAGTAAGGCCAAGTGAGAGTTGTCCTCATCTCTACATACTGTAGTTAAATTTGGAGTATCCCACTAATTCCTTCTCCTATTCAAGTTCTACCAATAAATACAAAAAAACAAATCCCTGAGACTGGTCATTGGATAACGAGCAGATGAGTGTGCACCTGGCCAAGTGAAAGTACCCAAGCAAAGGGCTGCAGGATAATCAGAGAGGGTAAATCTATACCCAGCGACCCCTACGGGGGCAGTGCTACATAGTGAAGGAGAGGTCCCTTGAGCGGCACATCGCTGCATATCCACTAATGTTAAAGTATGTGGCAGTCTTAGCCTGGGCTCTGGCCAGGCCACGCCCCCAACACATTTCCCTCCGCCCCATGGAGCCTAAAGCAGTAGTAAAGCGCTGAAAAAAACCCCTGCAAGACAATAGCATTATGTGCTAGTATGCATTGCATACTAGCACATTATGAAATTCTTACCTTACAACGAAGTCCCCGCAGGTCACCGCTGAGGGAGTTGAGCCACGATGACGTCACTCCTGCGCATGCACGCAGGAGCCCTCCGTTCCAGCAAGGAAGTTGACTCCTCTATTCTTGTTCCATGACAGCTGTAGGATTACCTTCTGTGTCTAGGTCAATGGATACCAAGATTTCCTGAACTGGGTAAGGGAAGTAAATGCATGCAGTCAACTTCAGCAATGTCAGCAGTTCTCAAACCAAGCATTCCTACAACGAATGCCCCATACACACGTGCAGATTATCTGCAGACTTTTGTCTGCAGATTTACCTTTTCTATGTAGTGCAAGGGCCTGCCGGATTGCATACAAATTGAAAGTGTTTAGGTTTGACCTCATATTATATGGTTTTGGTAAGTCTGCAGACAAAAGTCTGCAGATAATCTGCACGTGTGTATGGGGAATTACTCTATCACCCTTCCAACCCCTTTCAGACAAGTGGCCGGTACCTGTCCAATCACATTAAAGCCTAATATTGGTCACGCCTTTCAGGAGCTAATTTTAACCTACAACCATTCTTCTAAACAATTCTATAGGTGAGAAAGAAGGACTTGCAGCTTACAAATAGGGATGGGCTGAACAACCCCCCCCCCCCCCCCCCCTGTTCGGTTGGCAGCAGAACTCCTGAACATGGGAAATGTTCTAACCCGAACGGGGAACCCTATTGAAGTCTATGGGAGCCGAGCAGGAAAAAATAAAAGTGCCCATTTTGAAGGCTTATATACAAGAAATTGGCCATAAAAGGGGTATCTTAAGAGCATTAAAGGGCCCCGGGCAATACAGTGCACTGGGGCCCCGCCTACACAATCACCCATGAGAATAAAAATGCAAATTATTGATAAGGCGATATTTATTGGTACAGCAGTGCCAGGCTAATAACAGATTCCAAGTTTGGCGGCTGGGTCTGGTGAACACAAACAGGGACAGGAAGGAGTCAGAATCAACTGTCCTGTGTGTGTCTGTTCCAGTGGAGGTGGACCGGCATTCCTGCAGTTGTGGGCTCCCCCTCCATGGCCCAAGTGACCTGACAGCAGCGCAGGGCCGACAAGCACTTGCCATCTGCTAAGTTTGGCGGAGAGATGTACTCGGGACTAATGCTTGGCTGGAGCTGGGTCGCTAGGCAGGTGGGGCCCCCCAGCAACTGGGGCCCCCGGGCAACTGCCCAGCGTGGACATTCGGTCAGATGGCCCTTTATGGGGGTCCAGGTACTGCCCTGGGGGAAATGTATCAATGTAATTTTTTAAAACAATCGTTTTTCAGGAGCAGTGATTTTAATGATGCTTAAAGTGCAGCAATAAAAATGAAAAATTCCTTTGAATATAGTGCCTGGGGGGGGTCCCCTTAATGTGCCTGTAAAGTGACGCATCTGTAGCATGTATAAAACATTCTACAGCAAAAATCACATTTCTAAAGAAAAGAAAAAACAAGTCAAATTCCATTTAAAATGACTGGCGGTTACAATTGGAAAAAATAAAGAAAAAAACAGTCCATACCAGGCCCTTATCCGAGCATGCAGCCTGGCAGGCCAGGAAAGGGGAGGAGATGAGCAAGCCATACCAGGCTACATGCCCCCAACATGTGGGGGGGGGGGTGTGCTTTGGGGCACGGTGACGGGGGGCTTTGCATTGCTTGTGGTTATTACTTTTTGACACTTCTTTGGTGAATGGGTAGGGATTTGATATACCCGATACCCATTCACATAGTGGAGGGGCTGGGATCTGGGGCCCCCCTTGTTAAAGGGGACTTCCAGATTCCAATAAGCCCCCTGCCCGCAGACCCCGACAACCACATCAACATGGGGAAAAGGTTCTTTGGAGTAGGGGGGCAGAGGGCCCCCCCTACTCCAAAGAAGCCCCCTCCCCTTTACTGTCCTGCCAGGCTGCATGCTCCGATAAGGGTCTGGTATGGATTTTGGGGGGACCCCACGCATTTTTATTTTTAACCACTTTACCACTGGAGGATTTTGCTGTCTTACGTCTGGGCCACTTTTTGCGATTCGGCGCTGTGCGACTTTAACTGACAATTGCGCGGTCGTGCGAAGCCGTACCCAAACAAAATTTACGTCCTTTTTTTCCCACAAACAGAGCTTTCTTTTGGTGGTATTTGATCACCTGTGCAATTTTTACTTTTTGCGCTATAAACAAAAAAATTGCGTTTATTTTGAAAAAATAACAATATTTTTAAATTTTTTTCATATGAAATTCCCCCCCAAAAAAATGTAAAAATCTAATTTTTTTAAAATTTTTTGGCCAATTTGTTTTCTGCTACCTATGTTTGGTAAAAAAAAAATCACAATAATATTTTGATTGGTTTGCGCAAAAGTTATTGCGTTTACTAACAAAGGGAAAGATTTCTGTCATTTTTGGTGTTTTTTTTTTAATGCGTAATGGCGAAGATCTGCGATTTTTTTTGCGGGACTGCGACATTGCGGCGGACAGATCGGACCCTTGACTGACATTTTTACACTTTTGGGGGTACCAGTGACATTACTACAGTAATCAGTGCTATAAATATGCACTGTTACTGTAAAAATGACACTGGCAGGGAAGGGGTTAATTTTATTGGAGAGGGAGGGGTTAATGTATGCCTGGTGCTTACTGACGTGTGTGGGGGGAGGTGACTGAGTGACACAAGGACAGATCGCATGTTCAGCTATGCTGAACACTGCAATCTGTTACGCCTTGTCACTTAGGAGATCCGCCCGCTCTGTTTACACAAGCGGGCGGATCTCCAAACTAGATTCCCCGACGATCGGGGAAGAGCGGCGGCGATCGCCGCCGCTCCTCCCCTGGCCCGACTCCCGCTGTGACTGAAAACAGCGGGAGCGAGAGAGGGGAATGTCTGGTGACGTAGACCTACGTCGCCAGACGATAACGAGCCACTGTGCCGCAGTAGCAGCACAGTGAGCAGTGGGGAAGTGGTTAATTTTGGCGTGGCCCCGGCCCCGCTCCTTGACAACCAGCTTACCTTTAACCCATCCCTTCTTACAACCCCCAAGGAACTAAAGCTCTACCCACAATGCCCAATCCATAAGACCCACCCAGATAGGAGCCAGGACAGCCCCTGTATTGGTTGAGATGCTCCACAGGAGCCCTGACTGTGTATACAAGGAGTGGAAATTGTCTGAAGAAGCTTCACTATGCATGTGGGCCTGCCATTATCCGATTGCCATTCCCCCATTTTTCTGGCCAGCTCATGAGCCATTCTCTGTAGGAGAAGGAACAAGAGTTGAGGGACATTGGTCTGGCATCCAGTGATCCTAGTGATTACATGGGAGCCATGATATCCCTGTATCCATTGTGCTGCTCCACAAGCATCCTGACTGGGTATACAAGGAGTGGGATTTGCCTGACAAAGCCATGTGGGTCCACAATTATCCACATAAACTATAGTTTAGAAAGAGGAACTTGAACTCACAAACCCCCAAGGAACCTACTCAACACAGCCCAGTCAATGAGACCCGCCCACAAGGACTGAGAAAAAAAAAAACCCAGCCTAACTGGGTATACAAGGAATGGGTATTGTCTGACAAAACCTTGCTAGGCATGTGGGTCCACCACTATCCATATGCACTCATCAGATAGAAATAGGAACTTGGACTCACAAACCCTCAAGGAATTGACTCACTGCTCACAAAACCAAGTCAATAAGACCCGCCCATGAGGACTGAAAAAAATCTTAAGTGTTTCTAGACATGGTGTCCAATGCTTCTCATGAATACCTGGGGGCCTAGATATCCCTGCATCTATTGCGCTGCTCCACAAGAACCCTGAGTATACAAGGAGTGGAAACTGGCTGACAAAACCTTGCTGGGCATCTGGGTCCACCCAGTGCTTTAAGTGGACCAAAAGAGGTGCCAGTACTCTATTATAGCCTATACATTTTTTTTATATCAGGGCTCCCACAGAGCGCCCCCACCACACATCAGGGTCCCCACCAAGCCCCCCTTACATCAGGGTCCCCACAGAGCCCCCCTTACATCAGGGTCCCCACAGAGCCCCCCCCTCACATCAGGGCCCATACAGAGCGTCCCACCTCACATCAGGGTCCTCACAGAGCCTCCCCACATCAAGGTCCCCACAGAGCCCTTCCCTCATCAGGGTCCTCACAGAGCACCCCCCACCCCACATCAGGGTCCCCACAGAGCATCCCCCCTCACATTAGGGTCCCCACAGAGCCCCCCCATCCCATCCCACATCATGGTCCCCACAGAGCACCCCCCCTCACATTAGGGTCCCCACAGAGCCCCCCATCCCATCCCAAATCAGTGTCCCCAGAACTGCTCCTACTCACGTTTTTAGGCTGATGCTGACACACAGGACTCACTGTGCTGTACTGGCCTGGAGTAGCTGGAAGGAGGAGGTGGGTGGAGCCAACACTCCACTCGGCGCGCAGCAGAGGAGGAAGGAGGCTCCGCAGTGTATGCTGGGGCCTAGCTCTCCTCCTCCATAGATGACCTCACTGGTTGCTAGACGCCGGGCGGCAATAGCAACCAGTGCACTGCAGTACAGGCCAGCAGCGTGGCAGCTCTGCCGCCGCTGCTGGCCTTGGCTGGGACGCCGGAGCAGGGGGACTCACTGGTGGTGACTGGTCTGGCTCTGGAGTGGGAAATATTCTCGGGGGGGGGGGGGGAATTGAGGACGCAGATGTCCAAAATGAGCGTACCGGTACACTAATGCACACGGAGAGGAGGGGGTATGCTCAAGAGCATTATTTGGAAGTGGCGATACTGAGTACCGGTGCGGCCCACTTAAAGTACTGGGTCCACCACTATTCATATGCACTATGGGTTAGAAAGTGGAACTTGAACTGACAAACCCCAGAGGAACTTATTCTCTGCTCACAAAACCCAGTCAATGAGACCCACCCATGAAGACTGAAAAAAATCATGAATGTTTTTAGAAAATGGCTTCCAGGGCTTCTAATGATTACATGGGAGCTATGATATCTCTGCATCCATCATGCTGCTTCAGAGACCCCGAATGTAAGTAAATAGGGGGGAAATTATCTGAAAAAGCCTTGATTTTCATTTGCTTGCACCACTCCCTGCGTGCCATTTCATTGATTCCTTCCCAGCTCATGAGCCATACATTGGAAACAGTCTAGGAACAAGAGTTAATGGGACGTCTTTCACTGACAAAGGGGATTTTTTCTCACTTCCTGTTGTGCCCACAGGACAGGAAGTGAAGGGAAATCTTCTCAAATGGGGGCACAGACAGCAATAACAACCTGACTGAAGTCTTTCCATTTCCCAACTAAGAAAAAAAAAACTTTTTTGTTGTTAGTTGCACCATTTAGGGATTCTTTCTATAAAGGCGAATCTTCTTTTTTCTCACTGTACAATGATTATTATCAGAATGACAGTTGTCATCTTCTTCTAAACTTTGCAGGATATTATTGATAATCATTGTATGAGAAGGACACAGCGGGGAGTCACAGATAATAGTTTGCGTAGATCTTATCCCAGCCTGGAGAAGATGTACGTGGAGGGCTTCCAACAGCCGGTGCAGCGTATGTCAGGGAGGAGATAGAACAGCTGACATTTGTTTCTGGCTCCGCGTCTCTTCCTGATCACAGCTCTCTATTTCCATCACTCATAACAAATGTTACGGCCAAAAAGGAACTGTAAAGGGATTGGAACGTCACCCGGGAGGGTAGCGGAGAATTGCAGGGGGCGCAGCGTATATATAGTGTATATCTATATTTATATAAATATACGTATGCAACTCTAAAACATCATTCCTGAATTTGGCTGGGCATTTCGGATTCCCAACTTATTTAATTTCCACATTAGGAAAATGTATTAATTAGGAAATGCAGTCCACCGATATCTCCTGTGCCGCCATCTTTGAATATCCTGCGTGTGGGCAGATGTGCTGGAAGTCTCCGCCAGGTCAGGCACCATTGTAAAAATGCGGAAGGTTTATTCAACTGTGGATGAGGGAGGGGGAGGAATCAGAAACAAGCTGTTGTAATGGGTAAAGATCCATTTTAACCCCCCCCCCCATTCCGACCTGAGCGTTTTGACACATGATTCCTGAAGCGCCACATCGCTTAAGATGAAGAATCCCATTATTTCCAATGAGCCCGTTCACACCTCGGTGTTGGACCAATTTCTATGTGATGGTCAGGGGCATAACTACAGGGGTTGCAGGGGTTGCAATCGCTACCGGGCCCCATGCCCTAGGGGGCCCGGTAGCAAACCAGTGGGTGAACTTCCAGGATCGCAAAGGTCACACTTGCGACCAGACCCTGGCATTGCACCACTGTGGGGAGGCCCCAAGATTGCAGGAAGGGGGCCCACAAGATTGCAGGAAGGGGGCCCACTGCAGAACTTGTGAAAGAATCCTGCTGCAGGACCGTAATAAAAGGCCATGCAACGAGTGTAAAGAGCCCCAGGATTAGTGGGAAGAGCCCTGGGCTTGAAGGTAAGGGCCCCCGGGCAGGGGTCTGTGGGGCCCTTCATGGTTTCTTGCATCAGGGCCCTGGAGGTTCTAGTTACGCCTCTGGTGATGGTTAAAGAAAATACACAAACTTCCTTCCTTGAGCTCCATAATCTTAAATGAGAGAGCTTGAAAAAAACATATTTATGCATGTTTTTCAGGTGTTCCTATTTGAAACTTGTAGCACCCTACAGGTAGGTGTTACATAGTAGGTGAGGTTGAATAAAGACAACAGTCCATCCAGTTCAACCTGTGTAGGTGTGTGTGGCCGTAATCATCTCTCATACCCCTGAATGTTCTGATCCTTGAGATGTACGTCTAAGAGTCTTTTGAAAGCCACCATACTTCCCGCAGAAACCACCTCTTGTGGTAGAGAATTCCATAATCTTGTAGCCCTAACAGTAAAGAACCCCCCACGTTGCCTGAGGTTAAACCGCTTCTCCTCTAATCGCATTATATGCCCTCGAGTCCTCATGCAATCCCTTCGACTGAGTAGCTGTTTTTCTATGCCGAGATCCCCATTGGGATATTTATAAATTGCTATCATGTCCCCCCTCTGGCGTCTCTTCTCCAGGAAGAATAAATCAAGTGATTGCAGACGCTCCTCATAATTAAGGTCCTCCATTCCCCTAATCAGTTTAGTTGCCCTTCTCTGGACTCTCTCCAGCTCCAACACATCCCTCCTGAGGACTGGCGACCAGAACTGGACAGAGTACTCCAGATGCGGTCAAGATTTGGACAGAGTACTCCAGGTGCTAGGTAAAGATATGCCTAACTGGCTCCTGTGAGAGGCTTCTCATAGGGCGGTGGAGGAAACCCAATCAGGGGACACATCCAGGCTTGCAACTACCCCAGAAGGCAGATTGTGCTGCAAAGGATTCTGGGAGTGGGTATAAGTTTGGGGGTGGCACATGACACAATGTCTTTGGCGGGAGCAGAGTCCCAGGAGGGAGAGAACGGCTGTCTCCCCTCCTGTCTGAGGAGGAGGATCTCGGGGTGCTGCCTGAAGATCCAGAGAGTGCTGAGCTAAGCTGAGGGGGATCCGGTGTGCTGAGAACCTGCGGAGAGAGAGAGAGGGGTCCAGTCCCAGAAAAGCCTACACAGGTCATGAGTACTGAGGATTGTCCCTGGGGGTCTTCCTGAAGTTAGAGGGGACCACTCCGGAAGAGGTTTGGGGATCCAGTGCCAGCTAGTGGTGAAAGGGGGTACCTAGGTTGAGAACCCTGAAGTGACAGAGGGGGTAGATAGTCAGTGGACCCTGAAGAGCTTAAAGTGTAAAGGGGGCGCCTGTGGTTTGGGCCCTGAAGTGTCAGTGCACAGTGTGAAGTGTGCCAGTTGAGAGTTGCAGCAGTACAGGAACTTACAAGGAGTTTCTCAGCCAATGCAGTGCTGGAGGGAGCCATTCAGTGACTCTGAGCTATTGTAGTGTTACAAGTCAAGCAGTTCTACACAGGGCCATCTTTTTTTTAAATTGGACCCTGGGCAAACATTTTCTTGGGCCTTCCGAATCCATTTGTCAACTATTTGCAGGCACTGTGGTCTCAAGGGGAAGCTGCCTTGGGCCCCACAACAATGACTGGGCCCAGGGCAGCTGCCCCTTCTGCACTGTGTTAAAGACGGCCCTGATTCTACAGTCCTGGATCTTCTGGACTAAAGTCGAGGATCCAGCACAGTTTCAGTAGTTACATGGTGTTCAAGCGTCAGGAAGCGTTGGCTGGCGTCAAGACATCGCTAACAGGCATTTTTGCCAGAAAAGTCCCACAATTGTATCTAGTTGAGCCTAAAGTAGTATCCCACTCATTCCCTTCTCCAATCCCCTTAAATACAATAAAACCACAAAACAACGATGCTGGAGTTGTCAATGTCTCAGTGCTCACACCCAGGGCCGCAGCTCACAAGGGCTGGAGGGGTAACCTTTACCGATGGCAGACCCACATCAGGCCACAAGCCTGGAAAACCTGCTACAAACTCTATAGGGCCAAAAAATGTGCGATTCTCCTGTACTACAAATTGTGTTTCAAAATGGGCTAAAAAAAAACCCCAACACCTTCTAAACTGCTTGGCTACGCTCAAGCAAAGTGTGAATGAGGTGTAGCACTGCCCCTAGAGGACTGCTGAGTATTACACTTTAAGGATTCCCCTGGGTTACCCGTAGCAACTGGTTGCAGAAACGTATCACTTTAAGTTCTTGGCTCAGTCAACGAGCAGTCTAGGGGTTGTTGTTTTTGTGGTTTTATTTAAATTGGGATGGGAGAAGGGATGAGTGGGATACTCCAACTGTTAACTATTCATAATGCTGGGGACTTGTGACTTGAGAATGCGGCAAGGCCGCTACTTCATCCTGCCACTTGAATGAAGATGAGTGTAATGGTGCGCGTGGCTCAGTCTGACGTGCAGAGGTAGCCTAGCGGAATCCGGTAAAACTGGAACACGGATGGGTCACACTGGTGGTAGACACGGGCTAGCTCCAGGTGCGGAGTCTAAGTGACAGCAGGTCTTCACCAGAGACTCTGATGGTGAGAATGGGTTTTGCTGCGTGCTGAACACCAGGTCGCGGTCCTCAGGGTCGCCCCATCAGGAGGTGAACAAGTCCAGAACCGGAAGCAGATAAGCCAACAAGGATAAGGCAGGAGAGTGGTCACAGGAACAAGCCAAGGTCAGGGCGGGCAGCAAGCAGACGAAGTAATGGACAAGCCGGGAGGTCAATCAGGAAGTCAACAGGATACAGCAGGTTCAGGATCAGGAGTACAGGTAAAGCTGTAGACAAGACAGCAAGGAACAAGTGTGTCAGTCACCTTTATATAGGCCAGGTATGGCGCCAAATTGTGACGCTATTGCGTGCGCGCTTTCGCGTACGCACATTGCCGAACGCAAGTTTGCCATTAAACGGAATGAGTGAATTCGCATATGCGCATTCTCATATGCCCCTGGGATGTCACCGTGCGTTCCTTACAATGAGGTAAGTGTTTCCATTACATTTCTCTTCAAGGCACTCCCCTAGTATCCCCTTTCTCTCTGGGCTAGCTGACATACGTCCACTGACTCTACACTCCGGAGTGGTCCCCTTCCTGGGCAGACCCCTGGGTAAGTTCCTCTGTACTCACGGACACTGTTTTTCCACATTCTGCTGTGCCCCAACTCCTGTAGTCAGCTTCTCCTGGACCTCTGGATTCAGTCTCACACCACCGGTACATCAGGCCGACTGCCTGTGACCACCACCAACTGTTGCAGAAGAGGAGGCAGCCACCACCCTCCTTCTGGGACTGGGCTTCCCTCCCAAAGACCTCTACCTCATGTGCCCATAGCTTTTTATACCCTGTCCCATGATGCACCACTGTCTGTGCCAACCCACTGGGACAGTACCAAAAGCCTGTGTACCATTGGCCAGGTTTATTCCAGCATCCAACGTGCCTCCCCATTGGATCAGCTGGGGACACTCCCAAAGACCAAATGAATACACACTGCGCACACTGAGCAGACCTGACTACAAATCCTGCTCCCTGATAAGCAGAGTGCACATAGGTTTCGCCTGCTGCTCCTCTGATATGCAGACAGGCTGCATTCAGGGGTGCCAGACGCATGGAGCTTAATGTTTTTTTTTTTTCAAATCACCTGATTAGATGCAAAGGGTCCCGGGGTGCAGAGCAGTGCGCCCCGAGCCCACCCATTGTGTGACAATAGCGAATGAAAATTTGCTATTGTCACACCGATCCTCCTCCTGGCCAATCAGGAAGCTGGTTTAATACCAGCTTCCTGATTGGCCGCAAGGCAAACCCCATGTCATTGGCCGAGGAGGAGGCGGGAGCGGGAGGACTCGAGGAGAGTTGAGACGCGGAGAGTTGGGACACAGTGAGGAGAAGCCGCCCCCGGTGTTGTGCCGAGGGACTGAAGAGAAGCTGCCGCCTCGGTTGCTCCAGGGCTCCAGGTAAGTGCACTGGTCTCGGGGGGGGGGGGGGGGGGGTCCACACTGCATTGAAGGGGGCACGCACGCACGTTGGTGTCTGCATTGAAGGGGGCATGTACGCTGGTCACTGCATTGAAAGGGGACATGTACGCTGGTCACTGCATTGAAGGGGCCTGTACGCTGGTCACTGCATTGAAG
Organism: Pelophylax lessonae; assembly: GCF_965119305.1. Lineage (NCBI taxonomy): Eukaryota > Metazoa > Chordata > Amphibia > Anura > Ranidae > Pelophylax > Pelophylax lessonae. Next base: position 730,619,903 of record NC_138769.1, on the reverse strand, counting down.
GGGGCACGCACGCACGTTGGTCTCTGCATTGAAGGGGGCACGCACGCTGGTCTCTGCATTGAAGGGGGCATGTACGCTGGTCACTGCATTGAAAGGGGGCATGTATGCTGGTCACTGCATTGAAAGGAGGCATGTATGCTGGTCACTGCATTGAAAGGGGGTATGTACGCTGGTCACTGCATTGAAAGGGGGCATGTACGCTGGTCACTGCATTGAAAGGGGCATGTACGCTGGTCACTGCATTGAAAGGGGGCATGTACGCTGGTCACTGCATTGAAAGGGGGCATGTACGCTGGTCATTGCATTAAAACGGGCATGTACGCTGGTCACTGCATTGAAAGGGGGCATGTAAGCTGGTCACTGCATTGAAAGGGGGCATGTACGCTGATCACTGCTTTGAAAGTAGGCATGTACGCTGATCACTGCATTGAAAGGGGGCATGTATGCTGGTCACTGCATTGGAGGGGGCATGTACGCTGGTCACTGCATTGAAAGGGGCATGTACGCTGGTCACTGCATTGAAAGGGGGCATGTACGCTGGTCACTGCATTGAAAGGGGCATGTACGCTGGTCACTGCATTGAAAGGGGGCATGTACGCTGGTCACTGCATTGAAAGGGGACATGTAAGCTGGTCACTGCATTGAAAGGGGGCATGTACGCTGGTCACTGCATTGAAGGGGGCATGCTGGTCACTCTGCATTGAAAGGGGGCATGTACGCTGGTCACTGCATTGAGGGGGGCATGCTGGTCACTCTGCATTGAACGGGGGCACGCTAGTCACTGTGCATTGAAAGGGGGCACGCTGGTCACTGTGCATTGAAAGGGGACACGCTGATCTCTCTGCATTGAAAGGGGGCATGCTGGTCTCTCTGCATTTAAAGGGGGCACGCTGATCTCTCTGCATTGAAAGGGGGCACGCTGGTCTCTCTGCATTGAAAGGGGGCACGCTGGTCTCTCTGCATTGAAAGGGGGCACGCTGGTCACTCTGCATTGAAAGGGGGCACGCTGGTCACTCTGCATTGAAAGGGGGCACGCTGGTCATTCTGCATTGAAAGGGGGCACATTATACCTTATTTACTGAAGGCCCCTTTTCACACTTTTGCGACCTCAAGTAGACCGCTGTTCTGTCCCCACGGGAAGCGATCACTGGTGCCCGGCAGACATCGCGGCTGCTGGACCCGCTGATTGGCTTCCCCTGTGGTGAATGGGCTCGCGCCCCTGCTAGCGGTCCCGCAAAGCGACGTACAGTTACGTCATTTCGGCGGGCAGTCGTTAAAAGGTTAAAAGCCCCTCTAACTTTTCAGCCATCTCCTCTCCCAGCAGAGCTGAACCCTCCCCATTTGGGTGCAGTGACCCCCCCCCCCCCCCCCGCTAACAGCCGGTAACCGAGTCGGCCCAGGAAACTAGCCCCCTCCTTTCTACACCAGATTCTCACTTGTCATAATCCAGATTGTTGAGGATATTTCCGACCTATCAGTGAGTGTGCGATGAATGGCCGTTATCTCTCACAATTGTTTTTTCATACCTAGAACTTTCTCAGCAGCCGATAGGTAATTCCCCCCCCCCCCCCCCCCAAAACAAACACTTTTCCTCCCTATTGTCCTCCAGGCACAATAAAAAAATAGAGCCTTTTGGGGAGAACTAATTAAGACACAGAGAGATATAATACAAAAGGTTGTATTTATTCTTTATGTAAAGTGTATCAAAAACACCATTATATAGGTGTGGTTCAACTCGACATTTTATGCACTCTCTGGAGAAGAGACGATTGAGGGGGGATATGATATCAATGTACAAATACTGTACTGGCGACCCTAGCATAAGGAACAAACTATTCAGAGAAAGGAGATACAATAAGACACGTGGCCACTCACTAAAACTTGAGGAAAGGCGGTTTAACCTTAAAGTGCGTAAGGGGTTCTTCACTGTAAGAGCGGTAAGGATGTGGAATTCTCTTCCACAAGCAGTCGTATCAGCAGGGAGCATTGATAGTTTCAAAAAACTATTGGATGGACACCTTAAAGACCACAACATACAGGGGTATACAATGCACAACATACAGGGGTATACAATGTACAACATACAGGGGTATACAATATACAACATACAGGGGTATACAATGTACAACATACAGGGGTATACAATGTACAACATACAGGGGTATACAATGTACAACATACAGGGGTAAACAATGTACAACATACAGGGGTATACAATATACGGTTAAAAGCAAACACACACACACATCATAGGTTGAACTGGATGGACTTATGTCTTTTTTCAACCTCACTAACTATGTAACTATGTAACTATGCATACGTTACAGAGCCAGGGGTTGGCCATCCACACTGTGGAGACGTCAGAGACATTATACAGAGTATCTAGTTAGACCCCCCTTCAGTTTTTTCTATAATAAAAAATAGTCACCATTTAATGAAAGTACATCTAAATTCAAAAATTTTCTTTTTAAACTTTAGTATGTATTGTGGAAGGATCACACCCTCTGCCAGGTTTTTATTGCTGCCTGTGTCTCCTCTCGGGGGGATCTCAGCATCCTATTATCACTGAAACAGAATGTGAGGGGACACTGGAATAATACTGAAGGGGAAATCATCCAATGGGGACACTTGTGTAGACAGCACTCCCAATAAAAGTTTTTCTATCTCGGCTCTCATGACATGACGAGGCAGTAACTTGTAAAAAAAAACACGTAAAATCCATGAAAAATTGCAAAAGAATGCTTTAAATACTGCACGCAACACACACGTGTTTTAAAAATGTCTGAGGTGGACCTTACTTTACAAGTATGCAGACATAATTATTTATTTATAATCATTAATTCCTGACAGGTCTGAATGTATTATTATTAATAATAATAATAAAAAGAATAATAATAGCAAAAATATTAAATAATAATAATAACGATAAGAATAGCAACAATATAATAATAATAAGGCTCGGTTCACACTACGGCGCTCCGACTTAGGGGGCGACCTGTGAAGTCGCGTGCACCGCGACTTCGGCACGACTTGCGCGGACTTCATAAAATGTAGTACAGGACCCTTTTTCTAAGTCGGAGCGACTTGTGTCGCTCCTATTAGAACCGGTCCTGTACTACACAATGGACCACGACGGTGCGGGACTTGTCAGGCTGACCAAGTCGCCTGACAAGTCGTACCAGTGTGAATGGAGACTAATAATAAAAATAATGATAGTAATAATAGCAAAAATATTAAATAATAATAATAACGATAAGAATAGCAACAATATAATAATAATAATATATTATTGTTATTAACCACTTGCCAACCACCCACAGTATATTAATGGCAGCAGTCAGCCCCTCTCAGGCAAAGCGACGTAGGACTACGTCGCTAGCCTGTGAGGCTCTAGGGGGCGAGTGCGCGCCGCCGGAGGCGCGCTCCTGCCCCTGCTCACTCCTGCACATCCCCACGCGTGTGACCGGCGGACCCGATGTCCGCCGGTCACTCACGATCGTCCGCTGCAGAGGGAGAAAGGCAGGCGGCTGATGTAAACAAAGCCGCCTTTTTATTCTCCCCTGTGTAAGAACAGAGATCATACGGTCCTGCTATGTAGGATCGTATGCCTCTGTTGTTACACCACTAGCCACACCCCTTTACAGTTAGAAGCACGCCCCTAGGGACACACTTAACCCCTGGATGTCTAATAAAGTTAACCCCTTCCCTGCCAGTGTCATTTTTACAGTAACAGTGCATATGTATAGCACTGATTACTGTAGTAATGTCACTGGTACCCCCAAAAATGTCAGTCAAGGGTCCGATCTGTCCGCCGCAATGTCGCAGTCCCGCAAAAAAAATCTCAGATCGCCACCATTACTCGTTAAAAAAAAAAAACAACAAAAAATGACAAAAATCTTTCCCTTAGTTAGTAAACGCAATAACTTTTGCGCAAACCAATCAAAATACGCTTATTGCGATTTTTTTTTTACCAAACATATGTAGCATAAAACAAATTGGCCAAAAATGTTAAAAAATTTTGATTTTTAGATTTTTTGGGGGGAATTTTATATAAAAAAATGTGAAAAATATTGTTATTTTTGCAAAATTGTCGCTCTTTTTTTGTTTATAGCACAAAAAGTAAAAATCGCACAGGTGATCAAATACCACCAAAAGAAAGCTCTGTTTGTGGGAAAAAAAGGACGGCAATTTTGTTTAGGTACAGCATCGCACGACCGCGCAATTGTCCATTAAAGTCACGCAGTGCCGAATCGCAAAATAGGGCCTGGTCAGGAAGGGGGTAAAATCTTCCGGGGCTTAAGTGGTTAAATATTATTAATATTATATAAAATTCCTGACATGCATGGCTGGCCCAAGACATTGTGCTGCCTGGGTCCAAGAATGAAATGCTGCCTCTCTCCAAACAAAAAAATAAATAAATAAATCACGCCCAACAAAAAGGCCCTTACATCCATTATTTTATATAAATATAAAATGTAGAAAATATTATATATACTGATATCTTCTTCCATAACTCACCACCGGACCGGTCCACCAAACACCCGCTATCTGTCCTTAGTCCTCCTGTGTCTGCCGCACCCACCGCCCTAGGAGATCCAGCCTGCCCTGCGTGGGATGGAGTGTATATTTATACTTATTATTACATATTATACCCATTATGCCGATCCCATTGTACCCTTCCTGCTACCCAATTTTATTCCCCTTCCCCCTTATTTACACCTGATTAGGGATGGAGACTAGGGCTGCTGAATATAATCGCCGAATTGATGCATCGCGATGCGACCCTTCGCGATTCTGCATCGATTTGGGGTGGTTGAATAATCGATTACCTAATGACGTCACTTCCGGGGGCGGGGACAGAAGTGACATGGCGACGCTGGCCGGGCTTGTGGGATACGGAGCTCCTCCTCGCGGCGCGGGAGAGGAGAGGAGGAGAGCGGAGCTATCAGTGCTCTCTCTGGCCCCGGGATACACACGGCACGCCCACTTAGCACGCTGCTGCCCGACCGCCCGCTCTGACAGCCCGGCTGCCCGAAGTCGCGGCCTTCCCAGCTCGGTACACTTCTGGTAGCGGTGCGGTTCTCGGCAGACAGCCTGAGTTGACCGCAGGGGAGCGAGGAGGCCCTGCTTTCCGCCGACATGAGGCTCATCACCCAGGACCTGTCCGAGCCCTACTCCATACACCTACCGCTACTTCATCCACAACTGGCTGCAGCTCTGCTTCCTGGTAAGTCGGGGCACTACAGGGCCCAGCATTCCTCCTTACCAGGGCCTGCTATAATACAACTAGGGGGACTACAGAGCCCAGCATTCCTCCTTACCAGAGTCTGCTATACTACAACTAGGGGGACTACAGAGCCCAGCATTCCTCCTTACTAGAGCCTGCTATACTACAACTAGGGGGACTACAGAGCCCAGCATTCCTCCTTACCAGGGCCTGTTATACTACAACTAGGGGGACTACAGAGCCCAGAATTCCTCCTTACTAGAGCCTGCTATACTACAACTAGGGGGACTACAGAGCCCAGCATTCCTCCTTACCAGAGCCTGCTATACTACAACTAGGGGGACTACAGAGCCCAGCATTCCTCCTTACCAGAGCCTGTTATACTACAACTAGGGGGACTACAGAGCCCAGCATTCCTCCTTACCAGAGCCTGCTATACTACAACTAGGGGGACTACAGAGCCCAGCATTCCTCCTTACCAGGGCCTTCGGTACTACAACTAGCATCAGGTACCTCTTCTAACCTGATGTGGCCTGCTCTAAAGGGGGATCTATGAGGGGACCTGCTCTACTAAAGGGGGATCCATGAGGGGACCTGCTCTACTAAAGGGGGATCTATGGGGGGACCTGCTCTACTAAAGGGGGATCCATGAGGGGACCTGCTCTACTAAAGGGGGATCTATGGGGGGACCTGCTCTACTAAAGGGGGATCTCTGGGGATGCTGGCCTGCTCTAAAGGGGGATCTATGGTGACCCTGCACTAAAGGGGATCTGCACTATTATAAGTCGGAACGACCTGCATTGACTTCTATTATGAGAAGTCGTTGCAAGCCGCGCTGAAGTCGCGCTGCACGGGCGTCTTCATTAGTGTGAACCGACTCTTAGACTAAGTTCCCACTACCGCATGTGACACATAGAAACACTATAGGTTTAAATGTACTACCACAATAAAGATGTGCTTGATGTGGTCAGCTGCGCTAGCTAATCCACAACAAATGTGCAAAAATGCAAATCCCCCCCCCCCCCCTTTGCATCACTTGCAATACGTGCTAATAATAATATGATGAAATAATTTGAAGTGCTTGTGCAAAAAAAACAACATTGCTGACTTTTCCACATCAGATGCACCAATCATTCCCTGTATCTAATGTGATACGTGCTACTCAAATTTATATATTTGTTTATAAAGTGCTAATGCAAGAAATGCAAGAAAGGAAAAAGAAAGGAAAAAGAAAAAAGTTTTAACCCCATAAAACCATAGTGCTCATAAGAACAAATAATATATATATATATATATATATATATATATATATATATATATACACATATATACTGTCTATATATTTTTATATATATATATATATATATATAAATCCAGTGAAAATAGTCCAACAATGAATCAATATTCCTTAATAAGATATATCAGCTACGTGGTATGGATCAATCTTGAATAAAGTGGTGACAACACCCTCCATGCAAACTGTGGAAGAAATTCCCTCTCACCAGACAATGTTGATCCCTCCAACCTTACAGCAAGTAGGGATCGGGACAAGCTTTAATGGTCACTGTGACCTAGGATTGGCTTCCCGAGCTGTTCCTCCTAAGCGGACTCCTTCACAATTGCCATTGTTAGGATATATACATATATAAAAAATAGATACTCAATGCTGTTGGTGTTTGTTTTTGTGTATCAACTAATATATATGATTTGTAGAAATATCAGTCTGTCTGTTCTGGTCTCTCTGGCCCTGAGGAAGCCTCGTGCGAAACGCGTTGGCTTGCTGGGGACCCTTAGACCGTGCTCCATCTGAGACCTTAACGTCATCTCCTGATATTAAATTATCAGCACTCCCTAATGGGAAGTATTTCTACATTGCGATTCTATTATGTTTGTTGATTTTATTTATGTCAGACATGGGTAACCATTCCTATGTATTGTACCAATTTTAATATGTACAATAAAGATATATTTTAGATAATTTTGTGTTATATATAATCCTCCTCCACCCATTGGCCTGCAAAGCCCCATCTTTTCTAAAAATTGGTTGTATACAATAGTCAGGGGTATGGGCCTCCCAACACAGTAATTTGTTGTTTATGGGTGTCTGAATGATTGTTTGATGGTGGTGGGATGGGGGTGTGATGGAAGTGTGATGGTAGTGGGATGGGTGTGTGATGGTGGTGGGATGGGTGTGTGATGTTGGTGGGATGGGTGTGTGATGTTGGTGGGATGGGTGTGTGATGGGGGTAGGATGGGGTGTGATGGTGGTGGGATTGGTGTGTGATGGTAGTAGGAAGGTTGTGTGATGGTGGTGTAATGGTAGTGTTGTGGGTGTGTGATGGCAGTGGGATGGGTGTGTGGGGGAAGGATGGGGGTGGGATGGAGGTGTGATGATTGTTTGATGGTGGTGGGATGGATGGGGGTGTGATGGAAGTGGAATGAGGGTGTGACGGTGGTGTAATAGGTGTGTGATGAAGGTGGGATGAGTTTGTGAGTGGGATGGCGGTGTGATGGTAGTGAGATGGGTGTGTGATGGGTGTATGATAGTGGTGGGATGGGTGTGTGGTGGGGGTAGGATGGAGTATGATGGTGGTGGGATGGGGGTGTGATGGCGGTGAGATGGGGGTGTGATGGTGGTGAGATGGGGGTCTGATGGTGGTGGGATTGGTGTGTGATGGTAGTAGAAAGGGTGTGTGATTGTGGGGTGATAGTAGTGGGATGGGTGTGTGATGGGTGTAGGATAGAAGTGTGATGGTGGTGGGATGGGTGTGTGATGAGGAAGAATGGGGGTGGGATGGGTGTGTGATGGTGGTGGGATGGGGGTGTGATGATGGTGGGATGGGTGTGTGATGGCAGTGTGATGTAGCGGGATGGGTGTGTGATGGTGGTGGGATGGGGGTGGGATGATGGTGGGATGGGTGTGTGATGGCGTTGTGATGGTAGTGGGATGGGTGTGTGATGGCGGTGTGATGGTAGTGGCGTGGGTGTGTGATGGCGGTGAGATGTGTGTGTGTGATGGGTGTGGGATGGAAGTGTGATGGTGGTGGGATGGATGTGCAATGGGGGTAGGATGGGGGTTATGATGGGTGTGTGATGGGGGTGGGATGGGTGTGTGATGGCGGTGGGATGGGTGTGTGATGGCGGTGGGATGGGTGTGGGATGGAAGTATGATGGTGGTGGGATGGGTGTGTGATGGTGGTGAGAAGGGTGTGGGATGGAAGTGTGATGGTGGTGGGATGGGTGTGTGATCAGGGTAGGATTGGGGTGCGATGGGAAGGGGATGGGTGCATGATGGTGGTGAGATGGGTGTGGGATGGAAGTGTGATGGTGGTGGGATGGGTGTGTGATGGTGGGGAGATGGGGGTGTTATGGGTGTGGGATTGAAATGTGATGGTGGTGGGATGGAAGTGTGATGGTGGTGGGATGGAAGTGTGATGGTGGGGAGATGGGGGTGTGATAGGTGTGGGATCGAAATGTGATGGTGTTGGGATAGGTGTGTGATGGTGGTGAGATGGGGGTGTGATGGGTGTGGGATGGAAGTGGGATGGTGGTGAGATGGGTGTGTGATCAGGGTAGATGGGTGTGTGATGGTGGTGAGATGGGTGTGTGATGGTGGTGAGATTAGGGTGTGATGGTAGTGGTGTGGGTGTGTGATGGTGGGGAGATGGGGGTGTGATGGGTGTGGGATCGAAATGTGATGGTGTTGGGATAGGTGTGTGATGGTGGTGAGATGGGGGTGTGATGGGTGTGGGATGGAAGTGTGACGGTGGTGGGATGGGTGTGTGATGGCGGGGGGGATGGCAGTGTGATTGTGATGGGATTAGGAGGACATTCTGCTGTCTGGTGAGGACTCTGATCAGTGCCATGGGTGCAATGTTCACTAATTATCACCCTCAGTGCATGTGTGTGTGAGCTTATATTATAGATGTGTGCTTGTCATGAGTGTCTATTATCTATATGTGTGCTATGTGTGACTGTGTGTGTGATGAGGGCGTACACATATTTGTGTGTTTTGCGCTGTCCTCTCCTGCCACGTGTTACACCCAAAGGATTCACTCATTATGCAAAAACACAGAAATATTCTAACAATGGTGACAAATAGTTTGCGCTGAACAAAGAAAGCAGATCAGAAAATGTCCCCGACTCCCCCCCCCCCCCCCCTCACCCCTTCTCACCCCCCACTATTTCCCACAGAATGTACGCCAACACAAAAATATTTTTCTGGCAGTGTGTGTGCGCTGCCCTACATGTATGTGTGTGTTTGTAGGTGTGTGTGTTTATGTGCATGTGTATGTATGTGTGCTGCACTGTGTGTAGATGTGTGCTGCACTGTGTGTAGATGTGTGCTGCACTGTGTGTATATGTGTGCTACACTGTGTGTATATGTGTGCTGCATTGTGTGTATATGTGTGCTGTACTGTGTGTATATGTGTGCTGCATTGTGTGTAGATGTGTGCTGCACTGTGTGTATATGTGTGCTGCATTGTGTGTAGATGTGTGCTGCATTGTGTGTAGATGTGTGCTGCATTGTGTGTATATGTGTGCTGTACTGTGTGTAGATGTGTGCTGCATTGTGTGTAGATGTGTGCTGCACTGTGTGTAGATGTGTGCTGCACTGTGTGTATATGTGTGCTACACTGTGTGTATATGTGTGCTGCATTGTGTGTATATGTGTGCTGTACTGTGTGTATATGTGTGCTGCATTGTGTGTAGATGTGTGCTGCACTGTGTGTATATGTGTGCTGCATTGTGTGTAGATGTGTGCTGCATTGTGTGTAGATGTGTGCTGCATTGTGTGTATATGTGTGCTGTACTGTGTGTAGATGTGTGCTGCATTGTGTGTAGATGTGTGCTGCACTGTGTGTAGATGTGTGCTGCATTGTGTGTAGATGTGTGCTGTACTGTGTGTATATGTGTGCTGCACTGTGTGTAGATGTGTGCTGCACTGTGTGTAGATGTGTGCTGCATTGTGTGTAGATGTGTGCTGCACTGTGTGTAGATGTGTGCTGCACTGTGTGTAGATGTGTGCTGCACTGTGTGTAGATGTGTGCTGCACTGTGTGTAGATGTGTGCTGCACTGTGTGTAGATGTGTGCTGCATTGTGTGTAGATGTGTGCTGCACTGTGTGTAGATGTGTGCTGCATTGTGTGTAGATGTGTGCTGCACTGTGTGTATATGTGTGCTACACTGTGTGTAGATGTGTGCTACACTGTGTGTAGATGTGTGCTACACTGTGTGTAGATGTGTGCTGCATTGTGTGTAGGCGTGTGCTGCACTGTGTGTAGGTGTGTGTGTATGTGTACTTTGCTTGTAGCTGTGTGTGCTTATGTGCGTGTGTGTGCCACACAGTGTATTTAGGTGTGAGTATATGTGTGTGTGCTGCAGTGTGTATGTGTACTGCACTATGTATTTGTAAGTGTGTGCATTTATGTGCATGTGTGTATGTATATATGGGTGTGTGTATGTGTATATGTGTGTGTGTGTGTTCTTTGGCTTTGTCTTGCACATCTCTGTGATCAGAGTATTGTTTTGGCAGTGTGCACTGTGTACATGTTAGGCAGTTGTGTTCCTGTGTGTACAATGTGTGGTTAGCGTGTCTCTGGCGGTTGTGGGAAGTGACTGCGCCGCGTTCTGTCTCTCTTTGATCTATGAATAACTCTTTCCCTTGTTGTGTATTGTGTTGTTGGCTGCAGCTTCAACCAGCTGGATCTTCCCGACGTCACCGATCCAACCAGGAAATAAAAACATCCTGCGGGCCAACACGTGAGCTGTGTGTACTCTGATACGTATGTCATATATGACCAGAGAAGAGGAGAACACGTGAGCTGTGTGTAGTATGATGTCATGTATGACCGGAGAGAAGAAGGACACGTGAGCTGTGTGTACTCTGATATGTCATATATGACCAGAGAAGAGGAGAACACGTGAGCTGTGTGGACTCTGATATGTCATATATGACCAGAGAAGAGGAGCACACGTGAGCTGTGTGTAGTATGATGTCATGGATGACCGGAGAGAAGGAGGACACGTGAGCTGTGTGTACTCTGATACGTATGTCATATATGACCAGAGAAGAGAAGAACATGGGAGCTGTGTGGACTCTGATATGTCATATATGACCAGAGAAGAGGAGAACACGTGAGCTGTGTGTACTATGATATGTCATGTATGACCGAGAGAAGGAGGACACGTGAGCTGTGTGTATATGTCATGGATGACCTGAGAGGAGGAGGACATGTGAGTTGTGTGTACTCCGATATGTCATATATGACCGGAGAAGGACATGTGAGCTGTGTGTATTATGATATGTCATGTATGACCTGAGAGGAGGAGGACACGTGAGCTGTGTGTAGCATGATAAGTCATGTATAGCCAAGCTACACATGTATGTATATATATATATATATATATATATATATATATATATATATATCTGAGTTACCGTTCTAACACAACCAGAGTGCTCCTTTAAGAATTAATGAGAAGGATCGCTTTCCCCCCGGAAATGGACAAATGGGATTGTGGGAGATATAGTCTGTTGAGAAAGGTGAATTGTTACATGGATGGCAAGCGGAACTATACTCCCAGGGAGCTATGGGACCCGTGAAGGATCATTGAAGAGTGAATATACTTCTGAGTGGGGCCGAGCGCACGCTCTCTTGCTTCTGGGACTCGTGGAGGACGGATCAAGTGGAGAGAGGTGACGGAGGAGACAGTCAGTAACAGAGGCCTGACAGTGCGGCCTGGAGGGAGCGGAGCCTGTCCGCAGCAGTGCGGATGCTGGTGGTCACAGGGAGGTGGTGGATCCAGATGAGCTGACCGGAGAGTGGGCAATGCTGAACTGACTAACCGGAGAGCCGAGCATTCCCCGTGACGCAGCATCATGAGGAGAAATCCCACCTGGGGACCAAACAGTCACATGTGCACCCTGCTGCTGAGCAAGAGTGCCTGGTGACACCTAAAATCGCAAGTATAACCCTGCATCCATAATATACTGACAGCAGACTGGATCTCAAAAAAAAAAAAACATCACTACACTGGGATTACAAATATGACATAGAAGAGTGATAAAGAGCTCCAACTGCCGGTGAAGATTCTGCAAGGCCTTGCTAGAGCAGGAACTTCACTTTTCACAATTCTTAAAGGGGACTCCCTGACTTAATGATAGGATCTCATTAAACAAACAGCAGATATTGCTAGTTCTGATTTTAGTAGAAGCAAAATAAGGTTTATGGTTACTACATTCAATCATAGCCCTGACAGTTAAAGCCGATAATTACTTCACTCTCACATATCTAAACACTTTAAGACCGGAAGGATTTGCCCCCTTCCTGACCAGGCCCTATTTTGTCAATTCGGCACAGCGTTAATTTAACGGACAATTGCGTGGTCGTGTGACGCTGTACCCAAATAAATATTTATGTCATTTTTATTGTTTTTTTTTTTTTTTTACTAGTAATGGTGGCGATCTGCGATTTTTTGCGGGACTGCAACATTTTTGGCACTTTTTGGGGTACCAGTGACATTACTACAGTACTCAGTGCTAAAAATATGCACTGTTACTGTAATAATGCCATTGGCAGGGAAAGGTTTAACCCTGTTGGTGATCAAGGGGTTAAATGTGAGCCTAGGTAAGTGATTCTAACTGTGGGGGGCGGGTGTGGCTTCTGAAATGACCATAGAGATATGTGATCCTATATAGAAGGATCACAGGGGCTCTATGATCATTCCAGAGAGAAGACCGGTAAGCTGTGTTTACAACAGCCGACCGTTCTTCTCACTCAGCGGGGAGCGATCGCGGGTGTCAGGCGGCAATCAGAGCCGACTGACCTGTGCCGAGTAGGTCTACGTCAGTTTGTGCAGGAGAGCCACCCTGCCACAGTAAAAAGGCGGCGGGTGGTCGGGAAGCGGTTGATATACTACTTTGTTAGTCAAGCATTTATTCCTGCAGTGTCGGTCTTTTAAGCCCATTTGCATTATTGGGGTTTGGTGGGGGTGACACTGCAATATCCGTTATTACAGCATTCTATTTGTTCTTATTATATTGTTTGATTTGCCTTTTTATCCCAGTAAACAGTCAAATTGGTATTTTATTGTAACAGTGTATTCTTGGAGAATATTCCAGAAAATGTCTGAACCTATAGTGCCTAGGGTTGGACACTTCTAAGGGTCAGGTGAGGGCAGAGGATCTTCCACTAACCAGCAGCCGTCAAGGGGGTCATACTACATTTGGGGGGCTCGTCCGAGATCCTCTTAGCCACTCCAGCCCTGAGTAAACCCCTTTACGAGCCAGTTCCAGGGAGGGCCATGAGCCTGACCCTCGCCACAGCCTGAGGACGGTCCCAAGGGGCCCAATTGGAGTGGAGTATTGTCCTGGAGGTCGTTGGGAATGAGTGCACCGAAAAGGAAATTCGGAGGTGGGTGAAAGCTTTAGCACCAGAACAGAGGGCTTATTTCTTAGGTGCCCGAGCAGTCGATAAATTGGATGTCGTTCAAATACTGCTAGAATGGCGAGAAGATATACCTGAATGCTTCCAGGAAGAAGAGGTGACACTGAACGAGGGAATTCCGGCCCGAGTGTTCTTTCAGCTGGAAAAGAAGGAGGTGTTAGAGGGAGGATTACCACCCTCACCAGCCAGCCCCGGCCCTGTGAGAGGGGATGCCAATGGACTAGGAGCTCCCCTTGCTTCCTTTTATGCAGATATGAGCCGTCTAGTTGACAGCCTGGTCAAAAATGGTTCAAATGGTGCTGGACAGAGTTACAGGCGGCTGCGGTTCTTCTCTGGCCACTCCCAGGGAGAAGAGGACTTCGAGAGTTGGATGAGCCGGGCCACCCAGGCTATGGAAGAGTGGAGTGTGCCCAAAGCGGTGAAGCGGTGAGAGTTTGAGGGGCCCAGCTGCTGAAGTAATCAGAAACCCGAGGATGGGCAACAAAAACTGTACAGCTAAAGATTACTGTATTTATCGGCGTATAACACTCACTTTTTCCTCCTAAAAATGGAGGAAAAAGCAGCAGTGCGTGTTATACGCCGATCTTAAAAAAAAAAAAAACGGCCAGGAAGCATTGCCGAGAGCAGAAGGGGCAGGCTGGGCCGAGGAGAAGGAAGGACGAACTGTCATAAGAGCAGAAGGGGGCGGGCCGGGCCGAGGAGAAGGGAGAACGAGCGAGCGCAGTCATCGGAAGTCCCGCCTATGACAGACGTCACACATCTCGGCAGAGGAGGCGGGACTTCCGATGACTGCGCTCGCTCGTTCTTCCTTCTCCTCGGCCCGGCCCGCCCCCTTCTGCTCTTATGACAGACAGCTAGTCCTTCCTTCTCCTCGGCCCGGCCCGCCCCTTCTGCTCTTGGTGCTCCTTCCCGGCCTTTTTTAAAACAAATATGGTCAGTTCCAATGGCGCTTGCGAGGCTGCATATTTGGACATTGCGCTTGCGAGGCTGCATGGACACTGCTGGTGGGCTGCATTTATGGACACTGCTGGTGGGCTGCATACATGGACACTGCTGGTGGGCTGCATTTATGGACACTGCTGGTGGGCTGCATACATGGACACTGCTGGTGGGCTGCATACATGGACACTGGTGGTGGGCTGCATTATGGACACTGCTGGTGGGCTGCATACATGGACACTGCTGGTGGGCTGCATACATGGACACTGGTGGTGGGCTGCATTATGGACACTGCTGGTGTACGCCCTCATCACACACACAGTCACACGCTAACCACAAGAAGGGAAGTTCAGGAAGTTGGGACAGAGTTTATTGAACAGTTGGACGAACCATGTCTTGAAGAGGTTCCAGTTATCCCTTCACCACTTAGCCCTGAATTGCTCAATGCAGAAGACCCTGGTCCTCTCCCTGAAGAAAATATAGAGACACCTATTGTGGATGGAGACCTGATGTTACCTTCAGTGGAAGATCAGAGAGATGCATCTGATAAGCTGGAAGAGCCACAGCCAGGATGTAGCTAATGGGGACTGGAGCCAGAGCCTGAACTGAGTGAAAACATGTCTTCTAGACTCAGAAGAGAAATTCATCCCCCAAAAAGACTTATTTACAATACCCTTGGAGAGAGCTCAGATAAGCGTATTGCAACTGCTCAACGTCTTAATCAAGCACCGATCTCTTCCACTGAACTTTTGGTGGAAGATGACTCTGCTCCACCCGCTGACACTATTAGGTGGGCCACTAATTTATTACTGGCCTGTTGTGAGAGTGACTCAGCTCTCTCCAATGTTTTGCATAGTCAGTTAGTTGAAAGTTCTTTTATTGATCAGGTATTCACTACTTTTTTAAATTCTATTCAGGGTTATTAACTCACCTCTTTTTTAGACGATTATATATTTTGATTCTCATAAGGAGAATTCCCCCATCTTTGGGGACCAAAGAACTTTAAGTGGGGGAAGGATGTAGCCAAGCTGGGACTACTGTATATGTACATATGTTATGAGTATATATATATATATCTGAGTTACTGTTCTAACACAACCCCTCCATTGACTTCCACTCTCATCCCCCCCCCCTCACCCCCTCACCACAGATCTCATCCCTATTCCCCTATCACCTCTACAACAGATAGGAATGAGATATGTGGTGGGGGGATCAGTAAGAGGCAGAGATGGTGGGGGGAGGATGACATCACAGCTGTCACTAATACCACCCCCCCTCACCACCACCGCTGTCACTAACCCCACCCCCCTCGCCACCACCGCTGTCACTAATCCCACCCCCGCTGCCCATCCCCGTCAGCACCACCACTGCCACTCATCCCATCCCACCACAGCTGCCACTGATCCAATCCCACCACCACCACTGCCAGTGATCCAATGCCACCACCACCGCTGCCACTGATCCAATCCCCACCACCACCACTGCCACTGATTTCATCCCCACCACCACCGCTGCCACTGATCCAATCCCACCACCACCGCTGCCACTGATCCAACCCCACCACCACCACTGCCACTGATCCAATCCCACCACCACCACCACCACTGATCCAATCCCCACCACCACTGCTGCCACTGATCTCAATCTCCCCCACCACTGCTGACACTGATCTTATTCTCCCCCACCACTGCTGACACTGATCCAATCCCTAACACCACCGCTGCCACTGATCCAATCCCACCCCCACTGCTGCCACTGATCCAGACCCCACCACCACTGCTGCAACTGATCCAATACCCACCACCACTGCTGCCGCTGATCCAATCCCCACCACCACTGCTGCCACTGATCCAATCCCCACCACCACCGCAGCCACTGATCTCATTCTCCCCCACCACTGCTACCACTGATCTCATTCTCCCCCACCACCACTGCCACAGATTCCACCCCCCACCACCGCTGCCACTCATCCCATCCCATCCCCCCTAAACTACCACCACCACTCATCCTATCCCACCACTCCTGCCACTGATTCCATCCCACCACCGCTGCCACTGACCCAATCCCCCCTAACACTGCTGCCACTGTTCCTTTCCTCCCACCACCACTGCCACTCATCCCATCCCCTACCACTACCACCACCACTCATCCTAACCCACCACCGCTGCCACTGATCCAGACCCCACCACCACTGCTGCAACTGATCCAATACCCACCACCACTGCTGCCGCTGATCCAATCCCCACCACCACTGCTGCCACTGATCCAATCCCCACCACCACCGCAGCCACTGATCTCATTCTCCCCCACCACTGCTACCACTGATCTCATTCTCCCCCACCACCACTGCCACAGATTCCACCCCCCACCACCGCTGCCACTCATCCCATCCCATCCCCCCTAAACTACCACCACCACTCATCCTATCCCACCACTCCTGCCACTGATTCCATCCCACCACCGCTGCCACTGACCCAATCCCCCCTACCACTGCTGCCACTGTTCCTTTCCTCCCACCACCACTGCCACTCATCCCATCCCCTACCACTACCACCACCACTCATCCCAACCCACCACCGCTGCCACTGATCCTGTCCCACCACCACCACTGCCACTGATTCCATACTACCATCACCTCTGCCACTCATCCCATTCCATCTTCCCCACTACTACTGCTGCCACTGATCCCATTCCCCCCCCCACCACTGCCACTCATCCCATTCCATCTTCCCCACCACTACTCCTGCCACTGATCCCATTCCCCCCCACCGCTGCCACTCATGCCATTCCTTTACCGCTGCCACTTATTCCATTCCCCCATCACCACTGCCACGTATTCCATTCCATCCCCCCATCACTATCACCACCACTGCGATTCATTCCAACCCCATGCTCCAGGAAGCCCATGCCTCACCCCGGCAGCGGGGCGGCATATAGAGAACCAATTCCCCCCCTCCGCTGCAGGAAGAAAATGTAGGGGATCAGTTCCTCTATATGCTGCCCCGCTGCGCCTTCTATCCAGGGGGTGATGCATGGAGCTGGGTCGCCCCAGGGTTCAAGGGGGCCCTTCATGGTTTCTTGCAGCGGGGCCCTGAAGGTTCAAGTTACACCTCTGCTTTGACCAGTGATAATGGGCAACTGTTGCACACTAGTTGCTTCATGCAAGTCTCACAAAGACTTCAACCAATACAAATCTGTTCTCCAAAAATACAGTTCTACCTCCACAGTGCTAAGCAAACCTATTTTATCATTCTCATTAACACCTTATCATCTCACCCCAGTCAACTCTTCTCTACCTTCAACTCTTTACTTTGTCCTCCACTATCTCCACCCACTAACTTACTCGCTGCCCAGGAGATCGCCAATCACTTCAAAAGTAAGATTGATTCAATTTGTGGTGAAATCTCCACTCTACCTTTATCTCCCCAATCAACACTTTCGTATTCAACCCTGCTACTAGACGAGGTTGCTAAACTTATTTCTAACACCCACCTAACCACCTGTCATCTGGACCCGGTTCCCTCTCAAATACTGTGGTCACCCTCTGACTCTATAATCCACATCTTCAATTTCTCCCTCTCTTCTGGCATCTTCCCCAACTCTATAAAGCATGCACTAGTCAACCCCATACGTAACCCTTGCAGCTGCGGCCCCACCGGACTGGGTATTTTTTTCCATGGGGCCGCATATTTGCGCATCTCCCTTTGTGTAGGGAGCACACTGCAGAGCGCGCTCACAGCACAGAGACCGGGGTCTCATCAAAAAAACAGACGCCATTCTAACAAATCGGGACCCGGAACGTCCTGATTGTCGATCACAGGGATCAGTTGCTGGGAAGCCCGCCTTGTGTTTTCTGTATCTGTGAATGGATGAGACAGATACATTTTATCTTTCTCTGTACTTGCAGAGATAGAAAAAAAAGTGTGTAAAAAAATATAATACTAATAATAATTTAAAAAAAAATATTTAAAAAATACCTAGATCAAGGTTTGGGTATTTGGGTCAAAGTCAGGGTCTTCACTCGATCCCTCTATAACAATCCCTCCATTGGCTTCCACTCAGTGTCCTTCACCCCTCTCTGCCAATCCCTCCATTGGCTTCCACTCAGTGTCCTTCACCCCCCTCTGCCAATCCCTCCATTGGCTTCCACTCAGTGTCTTTCACCCCTCTCTGCCAATCCCTCCATTGGCTTCCACTCAGTGTCCTCCACCCATCTCTGACAATTCCTCCATTGGCTTCCGCTCAGTGTCCTTCACCCCTCTCTGCCAATCCCTCCATTGGCTTCCACTCAGTGTCCTTCACCCCTCTCTGCCAATCCCTCCATTGGCTTCCACTCAGTGTCTTTCACCCCTCTCTGCCAATCCCTCCATTGGCTTCCACTCAGTGTCCTTCACCCATCTCTGACAATTCCTCCATTGGCTTCCACTCAGTGTCCTCCACCCCTCTCTGCCAATCCATCCATTGGCTTTCGCTCAGTGTCCTTCACCCCTCTCTGCCAATTCCTCCATTGGCTTCCACTCAGTGTCCTTCACCCCTCTCTGCCAATCCCTCCATTGGCTTCCACTCAGTGTCCTCTACCCCTCTCTGCCAATTCCTCCATTGGCTTCCACTCAGTGTTCTCCACCCCTCTCTGACAATTCCTCCATTGGCTTCCACTCAGTGTCCTCCACCCCTCTCTGCCAATCCCTCCATTGGCTTCCACTCAGTGTCCTTCACCCCTCTCTGCCAATCCCTCCATTGGCTTCCACTCAGTGTCCTCTACCCCTCTCTGCCAATTCCTCCATTGGCTTCCACTCAGTGTTCTCCACCCCTCTCTGACAATTCCTCCATTGGCTTCCACTCAGTGTTCTCCACCCCTCTCTGACAATTCCTCCATTGGCTTCCACTCAGTGTCCTTCACCCCTCTCTGCCAATTCCTCCATTGACTTCCACTCAATGTCCTTCACCCCTCTCTGCCAATCCCTCCATTGGCTTCCACACAGTGTCCTCTACCCCTCTCTGCCAATTCCTCCATTGGCTTCCACTCAGTGTCCTCCACCCATCTCTGACAATTCCTCCATTGGCTTCCACTCAGTGTTCTCCACCCCTCTCTGACAATTCATCCATTGGCTTCCACTCAGTGTCCTTCACCCCTCTCTGCCAATCCCTCCATTGACTTTCACTCAGTGTCCTCCGCCCCTCTCTGCCAATCCCTCCATTGGCTTCCACTCAGTGTCTTTCACCCCTCTCTGCCAATCCCTCCATTGGCTTCCACTCAGTGTCCTTCACCCATCTCTGACAATTCCTCCATTGGCTTCCACTCAGTGTCCTCCACCCCTCTCTGCCAATCCATCCATTGGCTTTCGCTCAGTGTCCTTCACCCCTCTCTGCCAATTCCTCCATTGGCTTCCACTCAGTGTCCTTCACCCCTCTCTGCCAATCCCTCCATTGGCTTCCACTCAGTGTCCTCTACCCCTCTCTGCCAATTCCTCCATTGGCTTCCACTCAGTGTTCTCCACCCCTCTCTGACAATTCCTCCATTGGCTTCCACTCAGTGTCCTCCACCCCTCTCTGCCAATCCCTCCATTGGCTTCCACTCAGTGTCCTTCACCCCTCTCTGCCAATCCCTCCATTGGCTTCCACTCAGTGTCCTCTACCCCTCTCTGCCAATTCCTCCATTGGCTTCCACTCAGTGTTCTCCACCCCTCTCTGACAATTCCTCCATTGGCTTCCACTCAGTGTTCGCCACCCCTCTCTGACAATTCCTCCATTGGCTTCCACTCAGTGTCCTTCACCCCTCTCTGCCAATTCCTCCATTGACTTCCACTCAATGTCCTTCACCCCTCTCTGCCAATCCCTCCATTGGCTTCCACACAGTGTCCTCTACCCCTCTCTGCCAATTCCTCCATTGGCTTCCACTCAGTGTCCTCCACCCATCTCTGACAATTCCTCCATTGGCTTCCACTCAGTGTTCTCCACCCCTCTCTGACAATTCATCCATTGGCTTCCACTCAGTGTCCTCCGCCCCTCTCTGCCAATTCCTACATTGACTTTCACTCAGTGTCCTCCACCCCTCTCTGCCAATTCCTCCATTGGCTTCCACTCAGTGGCCTCCATGCCTCTCTGCCAATTCCTCCATTGACTTCCACTCAGTGTCCTTCACTCCTCTCTGGCAATTCCTCCATTAGCTTCCACTCAGTGTCCTCCACCCCTCTCTGCCAATCCCTCCATTGACTTCCACTCAGTGTCCTCCACCCCTCTCTGCCAATCCCTCCATTGACTTCCACTCAGTGTCCTCCACCCCTCTCTGCCAATTCCTCCATTGGCTTCCACTCAGTGTCCTCCACCCCTCTCTGCCAATACCTCCATTGCCTTCCACTCACCCAAATATATAGAGTATAGAGTACCAGTCAAAAGTGGAAGCTCCGCTTATCTGCTCCCCCCCCCCCCCCACCCCCAACCCCAGTACCACATTTGGCAACTTTTGGGGGGAGGGGGGAACAGAAACCTGTTTTTGACAGGCACCCTTCCCCACTTTTAGGAGACCTGGCTGTGGCAAGATGCGGCAAGGTCCCCCTGAAGTTCGCCCTGCCGCTGGGCCATTCCCAAAGTGCAGTGCAGACTGCCGGTTTACCTTACAGGCTATGGCGGTGGCAGCACCCAATAGCCAATGGAGACATGAGCTAGGGTATTGGCATTGCTGGATTCCAGAACAGGTGAGTGTACAGCTTCTATAGGCCACCTTAGCACAATGTACTTTACATACAGTATATCACAAAAGTGAGTACACCCCTCACATTTTTGTAAATATTTTATTCTATCTTTTCATGTGACAACACTGAAGAAATGACACTTTGTTACAATGTAAAGTAGTGAGTGTACAGCTTGTATAACAGTGTAAATTTGCTGTCCCCTCAAAAAAACAACACACAGCCATTAATGTCCAAACCGCTGGCAACAAAAGTGAGTACACCCCTAAGTGAAAATGTCCAAATTGGGCATAATTAGCCATTTTCCCTCCCCAGTGTCATGTGACTTGTTAGTGTTACAGGGTCTCAGGTGTGAATGGGGAGCAGGAGTGTTAAATTTGGTGTTATCGCTCTCACTCTCTCATACTGGTCACTGGAAATTCAACATGGCACCTCATGGCAAAGAACTCTCTGAGGATCTGAAAAAAAAAATTATTGCTCTACATAAAGATGGCCTAGGCTATAAGAAGATTGCCAAGACCCTGAAACTGAGCTGCAGCACGGTGGCCAAGACCATACAGCGGTTTAACAGGACAGGTTCCTCTCAGAACAGGCCTCGCCATGGTCGATCAAAGCAGTTGAGTGCTCAGCGTCATATCCAGAGGTTGTCTTTGGGAAATAGACGTATGAGTGCTGCCAGCATTGCTGCAGAGGTTGGAGGGGTGGGGGGTCAGCCTGTCAGTGCTCAGACCATACGCCGCACGCTGCATCAAATTGGTCTGCATGGCTGTCGTCCCAGAAGGAAGCCTCTTCTAAAGATGATGCACAAGAAAGCCTGCAAACAGTTTGCTGAAGACAAGCAGACTAAGGACATGGATTACTGGAACCATGTCCTGTGGTCTGATGAGACCAAGATAAACTTATTTGGTTCAGATGGTGTCAAGCGTGTGTGGCGGCAACCAGGTGAGGAGTATAAAGACAAGGGTGTCTTGCCTACAGTCAGGCATGGTGGTGGGAGTGTCATGGTCTGGAGCTGCATGAGTGCTGCCGGCACTAGGGAGCTACAGTTCATTGAGGGAACCATGAATGCCAACATGTACTGTGACATACTGAAGCAGAGCATGATCCCCTCCCTTCAGAGACTGGGCCGCAGGGCAGTATTCCAACATAACGACCTCAAACACCTCCAAGACGACCACTGCCTTGCTAAAGAAGCTGAGGGTAAAGGTGATGGACTGGCCAAGCATGTCTCCAGACCTAAACCCTATTGAGCATCTGTGGGGCATCCTCAAATGGAAGGTGGAGGAGCACAAGGTCTCTAACATCCACCAGCTCTGTGATGTCATCATGGAGGAGTGGTAGAGGACTCCAGCGATAACATGTGAAGCTCTGGTGAACTCCATGCCCAAGAGGGTGGAAAATAATAGTGGCCACACAAAATATTAACACTTTGGGCCCAATTTGGATATTGTCACTTAGGGGTGTACTCACTTTTGTTGCCAGCGGTTTATACATTAATGGCTGTGTGTTGAGTTATTTTGAGGGGACAGCAAATTTACACTGTTATACAAGCTGTACACTCACTACTTTACATTGTAGCAAAGTGTCATTTCTTCAGTGTTGTCACATGGAAAGAGAATAAAATATTTACACAAATGTGAGGGGTGTACTTACTTATGTGAGATTGTGTGTTTGCTGCATGAATGGAGAGGAGGAAATGGGTACTTTAATTCCTTACGTAGGATTGCCGGGGAAATGAGGTGAAGTTTTCATACATCATTTGATGGTCGTAGGGGGGGGGGAGGGGTTCCAGTATAGTGACATGTGGCATGGGAACAGATCTTAAACTCCACTGTAAAACCCCCTCTGTAAGTCTGTCCATGTCCCGGGGTCAGGACCCCCCCCCCCCCCACTACCTCCTAAAATTCCACGCTAAATTGGAAAAGGATGCTTCAAAAAGTGCCTGAAGGGGACCTGTAAGGAAATCTAATAATCTGCATGAATACATTCTGGGTGCGTCACAATGTACAGCCACAGCGTCATTGGCCAGAAAATCGTCACCTTTTATCATTAAAAAGCCGTTCTTCAACTCTATTCCAGGGGATTGTCATCACTCTGCTGCAGGCAGGAAGGAGCATTTCCTCAGTCTCCCATTCCCTAGTGATCAGACTGTACATTGTAACTTTGTAGAAGGGGGAGGAGACATTTCCTCAGTCTCCCCTCCCCCAGTGATCAGACTGTACATTGTAACTTTGTAGAAGGGGGAGGAGACATTTCCTCAGTCTCCCCTCCCCCAGTGATCAGACTGTACATTGTAACTTTGTAGAAGGAGGAGGAGACATTTCCTCAGTCTCCCCTCCCCCAGTGATCAGACTGTACATTGTAACTTTGTAGAAGGGGGAGGAGACATTTCCTCAGTCTCCCCTCCCCCAGTGATCAGACTGTACATTGTAACTTTGTAGAAGGGGGAGGAGACATTTCCTCAGTCTCCCCTCCCCCGGTGATCAGACTGTACATTGTAACTTTGTATAGGAAGGAGGAGGTATTTCCTCAGTCTCCCCTCCCCCAGTGATCAGACTGTACATTGTAACTTTGTATAGGAAGGAGGAGACATTTCCTCAGTCTCCCCTCCCCCAGTGATCAGACTGTACATTGTAACTTTGTAGAAGGAGGAGGCATTTCCTCAGTCTCCCCTCCCCCAGTGATCAGACTGTACATTGTAACTTTGTAGAAGGAGGAGGCATTTCCTCAGTCTCCCCTCCCCCGGTGATCAGACTGTACATTGTAACTTTGTAGAGGGAGGAGGAGGCATTTCCTCAGTCTCCCCTCCCCCAGTGATCAGACTGTACATTGTAACTTTGTAGAAGGAGCATTTCCTCAGTCTCCCCTCCCCCAGTGATCAGACTGTACATTGTAACTTTGTAGAGGGAGGAGGAGGCATTTACTCAGTCTCCCCTCCCCCAGTGATCAGACTGTACATTGTAACTTTGTATAGGAAGGAGGAGTCATTTCCTCAGTCTCCCCTCCCCCAGTGATCAGACTGTACATTGTAACTTTGTAGAAGGGGGAGGAGACATTTCCTCAGTCTCCCCTCCCCCAGTGATCAGACTGTACATTGTAACTTTGTAGAAGGGGGAGGAGGCATTTCCTCAGTCTCCCCTCCCCCCAGTGATCAGACTGTACATTGTAACTTTGTAGAGGGAGGAGGCATTTCCTCAGTCTCCCCTCCCCCAGTGATCAGACTGTACATTGTAACTTTGTAGAAGGCTGATGCCTCCTCCTTCCTATACAAAAAATAACCCCACACCATAATCCCCCCTCCACCAAATGATTTGGACCAGCCCACAAAGCAAGGTCCATAAAGACATGGATGAGCGATGTTTGGGGTGGAGGAACTTCATTGGCCTGCACAGAGTCCTGACCTCAACCCGATAGAACACCTTTGGGATGGATTTGAGCAGAGACTATGAGCCAGGCCTTCTCATCCAACATCAATGCCTGACCTCACAAATGCACTTCTAGGAAGAATGGTGAAACATTCCCATGGACACTCCTAAACCTTGTGGACGGCCTTCCCAGAAGAGTTGAAGCTGTTATAGCTGCAAAGGGGGGGCCAACTCAATATTGAACCCTACAGACTAAGGCTGGGATGCCATTAAAGTTCATGTGTGTGTAAAGGCAGGCGTCCCAATACTTTTGGTAATATAGTGTATATGGATTGCTCCTTATGAAAATACCAGTTGACTGGCCGTCGTTGTGATGTAATGGCTCCGTGGTGGAACCAGCGAGGAGATCAGATGTTCTGATGCCACTCAGACGTCACTGTCCACATACTTGTGTGTGGGGGGGGGGGGGGGGGGGATTATGGTGACTGGCACATTGGTGACATTTTCAGGAGCGGTCAGCAGCGGCATCCCCCGTATTCCTCCCTTTCCTCTAATAATGGCACGCAGGGCCACCATGTATGGAGGAAAAGACCCGGGGAGCCGCTAATCCCGTCCGCGCCTGTCACACACATGTCGCCCTGTCACGGCACGAGGGACTAATAAAAGGATGTGGGATTCTAATATAAGAGCAGTGTGTGTGTGCCAGAGAACAGCTGTTCCTGCCCGGATAATGGGGGGGGGGGGGGTCCGCCTTTAACCCTCTCAGCGCTGCTCCGGCCGAGCCCAGAGATCCCACCTGCGGATGGCTCGGCCCTTTTTAGGTAACCACGATCGTTAAAACGAGAGCAATAATTAGACCTCCTCTGTCACTCTAAATTGGTAACCTGTAGAAATGTTTAAAGTGTCCCCTATGGGGATTTTTAAGTACGATTGTTTGTCGCCATTCCGCGAGCGTGCGCAATTTTGAAGCGTGACGTGTTGGGTATTTATTTACTCGGCGTAACATTATCTTTCACATTATAGAAAAAAAATTGGGCTAACTTTACCGTTTTCTTATTTTTTTATTTGAAAAAGTGAATTTTTTCCAAAAAAATTGCGTTTGTAAGACCGCTGCGCAAATACAGTGTGATTAAAAAAATATTGCAGCAATCTCCATTTTATTCTCTAGGGTCTCTGCTAAAAAAAAAAGATATAATGTTTGGAGGGTTCTCTTTTATGGGGCCGTCATAAAAAAAATTTCAGAGTTTGAAATATTTTTTTTTTTTTTTTACAGAATTCTGAGATTACAAATTTGGACCATGCTTTCAATATCTCTTTTAGTCCCCATTCACACGAACGATCCGATCAGATCCGCCTGTCAGTTTTTTAGGCGGATCTGATCGGATCCTCCATGCAGCTCTATGGGGCAGCGGGTGTCAGCGAAGACACCTCCGCTGACACCCGCTGCCATCCGTATCCGATCCTGTCCGTGAAATCCGGACGGATGGAAACCCTATTTTTCCATCCGTTCAGTGATCGGATCGGATCGGATGAGAGCGGACAGGCGGTCCGCTCTCATCCGATCCCCCATAGAGAGCAGCGGGGCTGAGACACCTCCCTCTCCGCTCTGCAAGCGGAGACGGAGCTGTCATCCGCCGGCTCAGCGGGGATCGCGGATCGATCCCCGCTGAGCAACACGGATTGTGTCAAAAAGAGGCCTAAGGCCCCGTTCACACTGGGGCGATCCGACTTGGGGGGGGCGACCTCCGAGGTCGCGGTGCGAGCAGCGCGCTGCGACCTCGGAGCGGCCGCCACGGACTTCATAACATTGAAGTCTATGGCGGTCGCCTCCGGGTCGCCCCAAAGAAGCTCCGGACCCTTTTTCTAAGTCGGAGCGACTTGTGTCGCTCCTATTAGAACGGGTCCGCAGCTTCCCTATGGAAGGCGACCTACGGCGACCTGTGAGGTCGCCTCACAGGTCACCTTAGTGTGAACGGGGACTTAGGCTACATTCACACCTGAGCGTAGCGTTTTTCGCGCGTTTTTTACCGCGATTTTACCGCGATTTTTGCGGCGTTTTTTACCGCGATTTTACCGCGATTTTTACCGCGATTTTTGTGCAGGCGTTTTTAGATTGAATAGAGATCAATGGAAAACGCCTGTAATCTGCCCAAAAAGAAGCTCATGTACTTTTTTGAGCGTTGGGCGTTTTGTATACAGCGTCAAAACGCTCAGATGTGAACAGGGGCCATTGAAATGAATAGGATTTGTCTTGTTGGGTGTTTTGAGAGCTGATCCTAGAGCAGAAAAACGCCCCAAAAACGCCCCAAAACGCCTAGATGTGAACGGAGCCTTATTGTAATTTTCCAAAAAAATAATAATACACATACAGAAAAAAACAAAACAACAAAATATCAACATAAAATGTTGCAAAAAATTATTGATCATAAGCGCCAGTTCACACTACCGCGACGCTACTTCCCAGGGCGACCTCCGAGATCGCGGTGCGAGCAGCGCGCCGCAACCTCGGAGCGGCCGGCACGGACTTCATAACATTGAAGTCTATGGCGGTCGCCTCCGGGTCGCCCCAAAGAAGCTCCGGACCCTTTTTCTAGGTCGGAGCAACTTGTGTCGCTCCTATTAGAACGGGTCCGCAGCTTCCCTATGGAAGGCGACCTACGGCGACCTGTGAGGCAACCAGGTCGCCTGACAGGTCGCCCCAGTGTGAACCGTGGCTAACATTTTGCCTCAAAAAAAAAAAAAAAAAAGGGGGGGGGGGGAGAAGATGAATGGAGGAAAGGACAGGGAGAGAGGTTTTGAGTCATTTTCTAGCAAAAAAAAAAAAAAAAAAAACAACAGTTTTTAACTTGTAAACAACAATTGTCAGAAAAAGTCCCAGCCCAGAAGTGGTTAAAAAGTGTAAAATAAAATAAATTGTAAAAATGTTTAACATTGAAAAAAAAAAAATTATACATTTTTGTTTTTTAAAATGTAAAAAAAACTATTATAAAAGAGCTTAGCCCCCGTTCACACTAAGGCGACCTGTCAGGCGACCTGGTCGCCTGACAGGTCGCCGTAGGTCGCCTTCTATAGGGAAGCTGCGGACCCGTTCTAATAGGAGCGACACAAGTCGCTCTGACTTAGAAAAAGGGTCCGGAGCTTCTTTGGGGCGACCACCATAGACTTCAATGTTATGAAGTCCGTGGTGGCTGCTCCGAGGTCGCGGCGCACTGCTCGCACCGCGACCTCGGAGGTCGCGGTGCGAAGTAGCGTTGCTTGTATGTGAACGGGGCCTAATTCTGTTATGTTTGTGTCCGCTAATAATGATTTTAGTGTATTTTTAGTGAAAATATTGCCTTAACCACTTCAGCTCCGGAAGATTTAACCCCCTTAACCACTTTACCGCCGGAGGATTTTGCTGTCTTACGTCTGGGCCACTTTTTGCGATTCGGCGCTGTGCGACTTTAACTGACAATTGCGCGGTCGTGCGACGCCGTACCCAAACGAAATTTACGTCCTTTTTTTCCCCACAAACAGAGCTTTCTTTTGGTGGTATTTGATCACCTGTGCGATTTTTACTTTTTGCGCTATAAACAAAAAAAGAGCGTAAATTTTGAAAAAATAACAATATTTTTCACATTTTTTATATGAAATTCCCCCCCAAAAAAATGTAAAAATCTAAATTTTTTTAAATTTTTGGCCAATTTGTTTTCTGCTACCTATGTTTGGTAAAAAAAATCACAGTAAGCGTATTTTGATTGGTTTGCGCAAAAGTTATTGCGTTTACTAACTAAGGGAAAGATTTCTGTCATTTTTGGTGTTTTTTTTTTTAACGAGTAATGGCGGCGATCTGCGATTTTTTTTGCGGGACTGCAACATTGCAGCGGACAGGTCGGACCCCTGACTGACATTTTTGACACTTTTGGGGTTACCAGTGACATTACTACAGTAATCAGTGCTATATATATATGCACTGTTACTGTAAAAATGACACTGGCAGGGAAGGGGTTAATTTTTATTGGAGAGGGAGGGGTTAATGTATGCCTGGTGCTTACTGACGTGTGGGGGGGGAGGGGACTGAGTGACACAGGGACAGATCGGATGTTCAGCTATGCTGAACCCTGCAATCTGACCCTGCCTGTCACTTAGGAGATCCGCCCGCTTGTGTTTACACAAGTAGGCGGATCTCCATACTCGATTCCCCGACGATCGGGGAAGAGCAGCGGCGATCACCGCCGCTCCTCCCCTGGCCCGACTCCCGCTGTGACTGAATACAGCGGGAGCGCGCCTCCGCGCCGCCCACAAGGGGAGGAGTCCAGCGACGTAGGTCTACGTCGCTGGACGGAATCGAGCCACTTTGCCGCAGTACAGTCCCAGTGACTGGTCGGCAAGTGGTTAAATGACCATTTTTTGGCGATTCCGCACTGCGTTACTTTAATGAAAAATTGCGCGGATGTGTGACGCTGTACCCAAATGTCTTTTTTTTTCCCCCACAAACAGAGCTTTCTTTTGGTGGTATTTGATCACCTCTGCGGTTTTTAGATTTTGCGCTATAAACAAAAAAAAAGAGCGACAATTTTGAAAAAAAACGCCATATTTTTTACTTTCTGCTATAAAAAAATTCCCAATAAAATTTTTTTCAAAAATCTAATTTTTTTTTTTTATCAGTTCAGGCCAATTTGTTTTCTGCTACATAATTTTTGGCGAAAAAAAAAAAATCCCAAAAAACGTATTTTAATTGGTTTGCGCAAAAGTTATAGCGTTTACAAACTACAGGATAGATTTTTGGACTTTTTATTTTCTTTTTTTTATTAGTAATCGCGGCGATCTGCGTTTTTTAGTGGGACTGCGACATTGTGGCAGACAGATCGGACCCCTAACTGACATCTTTGACACTTTTTGGGGGGACCAGTCAAATTACTACAGTAATCAGTGCTACAAAAATATGCACTGTTACTGTTATAATGACACTGGCAGGGAAGGGGTTAACACTGGGGGTGATCAAAGGGGTTAATGTGTGCCTGTTGGTGCTTACTAACTGTGTGGGGGGAAGGGCTCTGTGACAGGCACAGAGAGATCAGGGCTGTAGTTTAGCTGAAACTCCCTGATTTGTCCCTGCCTGTGTGACAGAAGACCCGCCTGCTTTGTTTACATAAGCAGGTGGGTCTTCTGTCAGTTTCTAGGATGATAATGGGAGGCTGGCGGCAATGGCTGCCGCTCCTCCGCAGCTTGTGGAGGAGACACAGCAGTAGTGTGGCACCAGGGCCGGCCTTTGGGGTGTGCGAGCTGTGCGGCCGCACAGGGCGCCATGGGCAACAGGGGCACCGTGCGGCCATCACAGCTCGTAGATGATCAGGCCGCACAGGGGGAGGTAAGCGGCGACCATGACCTGGAGGTTCAGTGTGGGGGTCTCTGATGTAAGGGGAGCTCTGTGTGGGGGTCTCTGATGTAAGGGGGGCTCTGTGTGGGGGTCTCTGATGTAAGGGGGGCTCTGTGTGGGGAGTCCCTGATGTAAGGGGGGGCTCTGTGGGGGTCTCTAATGTAAGGGGGTCTTTGATGTAAGGGGGGGCTCTGCGGGGATCTCTAATGTAAAGGTGTATTTGATGTAAGGGGGGCTCTGTGAGGGGTCTCTAATGTAAGGGGGGCTAAGTTATTAGTGATCATAAAAAAGAAAAGTCAAATAAAGTGCAAAAAAGTGCAAGAAAATGTGCGGGGGGGGGGGGGGGTCATGCGCGCGTTGGGGGGGGGGGGGGCGCCACAGGATTAGCTCGCACAGGGCGCCTGAACACCTAAAGCCGGCCCTGTGTGGCACCAGCGGCGCATTGCCGAGACCGCATGCACAAAATCACGTAGATCTATGCGATTTTGCGCAGCCGAGCTGCCCGGCCGCAGTATATCTGCGGTCGGCAAGCAGTTAATAAATTTGGGGGGGGGCCCTGCCAGGTAGGCTGTATGGGGTCCCGGGATTTCTGCCCGTCAGTCACAGAATGTGTGGGGGGGGAGGTTACTTTAGCACTCCTTAAATGCAGCCTCCGCAGATGATCAGCGGAGATTTTTGGACGCGGATCGGCTCCAATAATCGATATTACAGGTGGAGGGACTGCGAAGATCTCCGCCTATTGCGCCATTCATCCCAGGGCGCCCTTCGCACCGCTCTGATCAAAGCCTGCTTTGAGAAGTCCCCTCGTTCCTCGGAAGCCCCCAAATCGTACGCGGGGAAGTCAGGAGCGGCACGCGCGCGGCGTATATATATTCCTGACCGGCGCTCTGTACAGTAACAAGCCCTCGGA
This sequence comes from Pelophylax lessonae, assembly GCF_965119305.1. Classification (NCBI taxonomy): domain Eukaryota; kingdom Metazoa; phylum Chordata; class Amphibia; order Anura; family Ranidae; genus Pelophylax; species Pelophylax lessonae. The sequence goes on along the minus strand of NC_138769.1, from coordinate 730,588,964 downwards.
GCGCCCATAACTCTCCCAGAAATACCAGCGCACATCTGGTCACCATGTCAGCCGTAAAATCGGCGAGATTTAGAGGATTCTTCATTAATTTCTCCCACTTGTGTCTTCCCGACACCTCTGCACTCACCCCTCACATCAGCTCTGCCCGGGGCCCCTGCTATGTCCCCCCCCGGGGGCCCCTCTGATCAGCAGTGTGTAGAGGTACCCCAGCATGGTGTACCCTCTATGTAGGATGCAGACACCAGCATAGCGGGAAACCTTCTGCAGTACAGACTCCTCTCCTGCACAGAATACGCTGCCCCCACATTCACTGCACACTGTGAGCTTCTCATAATGTGCCATAGAAACTGCAGCAAGTCTGAGAAAGCTCCGCCCCATATCCTGGCATCATCTCAGTGCCGGGACAAGGTCATGCAGTGCCAACAGCCAAGATGCCAAAGGCCCCCCCCCCCCAGATGCATGAGCATTAAGTGTAAGCACCCCCCCAGATACATGAGCATTAAGTGTAAGCACCCCCCCAGATGCATGAGCATTAAGTGTAAGCACCCCCCGCCCCCAGATACATGAGCATTAATTGTAAGCATCCCCCCCCCCCCAGATGCATGAGCATTAAGTGTAAGCATACCCCCCCCCCAGATGCATGAGCTTTAATTGTAAGCATCCCCCCCCGATGCATGAGCATTAAGTGTAAGCAACCCCCCCCCCCGATGCATGAGCATTAAGTGTAAGCATCCCCCCCCCCCCGCCCGCCAGATGCATGAGCATTAAGTGTAAGCAACCCCCCCCCCCCGATGCATGAGCATTAAGTGTAAGCATCCCCCCCCCAGATGCATGAGCATTAAGTGTAAGCAACCCCCCCCCCAGATGCATGAGCATTAAGTGTAAGCAACCCCCCCAGATGCATGATCATTAAGTGTAAGCACCCCCCCCCCCAGATGCATGAGCATTAAGTGTAAGCAACCCCCCCAGATGCATGATCATTAAGTGTAAGCATCCCCCCCCCAGATGCATGAGCATTAAGTGTAAGCACCCCCCCCCCCAGATGCATGAGCATTAAGTGCAAGCACCCCCCCCCCCTCAGATGCATGAGCATTAAGTGTAAGCAACCCCCCCAGATGCATGAGCATTAAGTGTAAGCATCCCCCCCCCAGATACATGAGCATTAAGTTTAAGCACCCCCCCCCCCCCCAGATGCATGAGCATTAAGTTTAAGCACCCCCCCAGATGCATGAGCATTAAGTGTTAGCACCCCCCCCCAGATGCATGAGCATTAAGTGTAAGCACCCCCCCCCAGATACATGAGCATTAAGTGTAAGCAAAGCCCCCCCCCCCTCCCCAAAAAAAATAATAATAATAACGATTGAGCAATAATCTTCACACTTACCTCTAAGAATGAATTTTCTTTGAAAGCCAAAATTCTACTCAAACAAAAATCCCACCTCTCCAGCACAAATCTCCCCTCCCGTCTCAAATCCTCTCTCTCCCCAAATTACCCCCTCCTAATACAAATCTCCCCTCCCATCTCAAATCCTATCCCTCCGCAAATCACCCCCTCCTAATACAAATCCCCCCTCCCATCTCAAAGCACCCTCTCCCATCTCAAATCCTCTCCCTCCCCAAATCACCCCCTCCTAATATAAATCCCCCCTCTCATCTCAAATCACCCCCTCCTATCTCAAATCCTCTCCCTCCCTAAATCACCCCCTCTTAACACAAATATCCCCTCCCATCTCAAAACCTCTCCCTTCCCAATTCACCCCCTTCTAGCACAAATCCCATCTCCTATCTCAAATCCTCTCTCTTCCCAAATCACCTCTCCTAAAACAATTCTCCCCTTCCATCTCAAATCCTCTCTCTCCCCATATCACTCCCTTCTAGCAAAAAATCTCCCCTCCCATCTCAAATCCTCTCCCTCTCCAAGTCACCCCCTCCTAATACAAATCCTTCCTCCCATCTCAAATCACCCCTCCTATCTCAAATCCTCTCCCTCCCCAAATCACCCACTCCTAGCAGAAATCCCCCTCCCATCTCAAATCCTCTCCCTTCCCTTTTCACCCCCCTCCTAGCACAAATCCCCCCTCCCATCTCAAATCCTATCCCTCCCCAAATCACCCCCTCCTAAAACAAATCTCCCCTCCCATCTCAAATCACACCCTTCTAACATAAATCCCCCTCCTATCTCAAATCCTCAACCCTCCACAAATTATCCCCTCCTAGCACAAACCTTCTACCACCTAAAATTCTCCTTGAAGCATAAATCCCACCCCCCTTCAAATCCCCCTCTCCCACCACTAACCCCCCCCCCCCCAAATCCCCTCTCCTAGCAGTAATCCTTCCCCCAAATTTCCCATCCTAGCACCAATCCCTTTAATCATCCCCCAATGAGTACAACCCCCCCCCACTCCCCCTTCCTAATTCCCCCCTCCAAATCACCCATTCAAGCACAACTCCCCAAAATGCCCACCGCACACCTCCTGCAGTCCCCCCCCCCCCCCCCCGTTGTCCCAGTCCTGCATCTAGTCCTTTAGTCCCCAGCCTGACTATCCTTTGCCCGCCCCTTTCATTGGATTTCAGCTCTTTCAATGGAGGCTCAGCATCACATAGCTTCTAACTGTCCCGGATTTGGAGGGACTGTCCCGGATCTGGAGGGGCTGTCCTGGATTTGGAGGGGCTGTCCTGGATTTGGAGGGGCTGTCCCGGATTTGGAGGGGCTGTCCCGGATTTGGAGGGACTGTGCCGGATTTGGAGGGGCTGTCCCGGATTTCAAGGGGCTGTCCCGGATTTCAAGGGACTGTCCCTCATTCAGAACAAAGCCCCTCTGTCCCTCTTCCCTCCTCATTTGTCCCTCATGTTGGTCTGATCTATATAGTTGTATATAAAGTTCACTATTTATCTTTCAAAAAGCGTTTCCCAGCGCTAAACCTTTCATCCAACTTCTAAATCGCTGTATTTGTAAATTTCAAAACCCAGTTTGAAGGAATTCCAGTGGTAAAAAAAAAGTGCTTGTGGGTGGTTTTTTTTGTATACTTCTCCTTTAAAAAGGGGCGTGGTGGGGGTGTGCCCTATTCCTACATACTTTTGCCAATAGGCGTCCCTTGTTCCCATCTCAAAAAGTTGGGAGGCGTGGCATCACATGGGGCGGTGTTCATGCAAATGCAGCCTGCCAAGGAACGCCCACTCCCTCAGACTGACAGCTACATTGTAATATTTACATAACTCCTCCCACTGCTTTCATCAGGACTGAGGGCTCTTGAGAGGAGTACTGAGGCCAGGGTCCTGTACAGCTTTGTCTGCCTGCTGGCCCCTCCCACCAGCCATCATTTGCCTGCATTGCATAGAGAAGCACAGAGACCCAGTGATGCCATCATAGGGTATAAAAGATAAATATGGAAGTTTTATTCAAACACGTCCTTACATAATGATGAGAGGAGAGGGAGAAACCAGGGAAAGCAAACTTTGAGCAGTTTAAACTTCAGTTTTAAAATATGTGTTGGGGGGTCAGGGGGGTCAGGGGGGTCGGGGGAGGGGGGGGGTATTCTCGGGGGTTCTCCTGCCCTACACTGACCTCTCACTGTCACAGGGGAATCTCCTCCTGTTTCCTATTACTGACAGTCTTCCTTCCCTGATCTGTTTGTCTGACCTCTCCCCCTCTCTCCCCGCAGGTAGCTGTCACACGTCCCGCCGCACTGACCTCCATCTTACCGGAGATCTGTCTGTCTGCTCCTCATCCGCTTCCTGCTGTGTTCAGATCCAGATCACTACAAAGTCCATTTAACCCGGGCACAGGGTGACAACATTTCCGGTGTAAGCGGGAACACGCTACGCCTTCTTTCAGTGTTGTACCAGCAGGGGCGGATCTGTGTCAGACATTTGTGAACACCGCCGAGAACTGCACAGCCTCCAGGATTTACATCTCGGAACCTGCATCTCAATCCAGGATGTAGATGAGGATCCCACCATCCCTGTGCTGAGTTCCTGGGTCTATACACCTGCTGTGCCCACTATGAGGGGTTCCCACCATCCCTGTGCTGAGCTCTGTACACCTGCTGTGCCCACTATGAGGGGTTCCCACCATTCCTGCGCTGAGTTCCCAGGTCTGTACACCTGCTGTGCCCATTATGAGGGGTTCCCTCCATCCCTGTGCTGAGTTCCTGGGTCTGTACACCCGCTGTGCCCATTATAAGGGGTTCCCACCATCCCTGTGCTGAGTTCCCGGGTCTCTACACCTGCTGTGCCCACTATGAGGGGTTCCCACCATCCCTGTGCTGAGCTCTGTACACCTGCTGTGCCCACTATGAGGGGTTCCCACCATTCCTGCGCTAAGTTCCCAGGTCTGTACACCTGCTGTGCCCATTATGAGGGGTCCCCACCATCCCTGTGCTGAGTTCCCGGGTCTGTACACCTGCTGTGCCCATTATGAGGGGTTCCCTCCATCCCTGTGCTGAGTTCCTGGGTCTGTACACCTGCTGTGCCCATTATGAGGGGTTCCCTCCATCCCTGTGCTGAGTTCCTGGGTCTGTACACCTACTGTGCCCATTATGAGGGGTTCCCACCATCCCTGTGCTGAGTTCCCGGGTCTCTACACCTGCTGTGCCCACTATGAGGGGTTCCCACCATCCCTGTGCTGAGCTCTGTACACCTGCTGTGCCCACTATGAGGGGTTCCCACCATTCCTGCGCTAAGTTCCCGGGTCTGTACACCTGCTGTGCCCATTATGAGGGGTCCCCACCATCCCTGTGCTGAGTTCCCGGGTCTGTACACCTGCTGTGCCCATTATGAGGGGTTCCCTCCATCCCTGTGCTGAGTTCCTGGGTCTGTACACCTGCTGTGCCCATTATGAGGGGTTCCCTCCATCCCTGTGCTGAGTTCCTGGGTCTGTACACCTACTGTGCCCATTATGAGGGGTTCCCACCATCCCTGTGCTGAGTTCCCGGGTCTGTACACCTGCTGTGCCCATTATGAGGGGTTCCCACCATCCCTGTGCTGAGTTCCCGGGTCTCTACACCTGCTGTGCCCACTATGAGGGGTTCCCACCATCCCTGTGCTGAGCTCTGTACACCTGCTGTGCCCACTATGAGGGGTTCCCACCATTCCTGCGCTGAGTTCCCAGGTCTGTACACCTGCTGTGCCCATTATGAGGGGTCCCCACCATCCCTGTGCTGAGTTCCCGGGTCTGTACACCTGCTGTGCCCATTATGAGGGGTTCCCTCCATCCCTGTGCTGAGTTCCTGGGTCTGTACACCTGCTGTGCCCATTATGAGGGGTCCCCACCTTCCCTGTGCTGAGTTCCTGGGTCTGTACACCTGCTGTGCCCATTATGAGGAGTTCCCACCATCCCTGTGCTGAGTTCCCGGGTCTGTACACCTGCTGTGCCCATTATGAGGGGTTCCCACCATTCCTGCGCTGAGTTCCCAGGTCTGTACACCTGCTGTGCCCATTATGAGGGGTTCCCTCCATCCCTGTGCTGAGTTCCCGGGTCTATACACCTGCTGTGCCCATTATGAGGGGTTCCCACCATCCCTGTGCTGAGTTCCCGGGTCTGTACACCTGCTGTGCCCATTATGAGGGGTTCCCACCATCCCTGATGGAATGTTTGGTATATTACACACAAAGTCCGGTAACACGCAGACATGATCTATGTATTATTACATGCGTTGTGCGTGTTGTGAGCTCACCATGCACATTGCTGGATCTCTATGTACAAGTGGAGGTCCATGAAGCTGTCTGTGACAACGTGTTGGCGTTTTTGGCGGCACGCTGATGGGCGGGGTCACATGCAAACGTTTATTTATGTTGCGATTATTTCTGTGACCGCCGTCTGCTATGCAGTGCAGGAGATGAGATGCAGCTGGATGAAATTCCCGTTCCATCAGCCATCGGGGATGAATCCATGTTCCCCGCAGTAAGGGCAGATCAGAGACATGAATGTAACATTGTCACCCTGCAATAAAAGAATGAAGAAAACAAAAACAGGTTTCCAGGAGGTGGCAGTAGTGCTTCCTAAACACCTGTCAGCCGCTGCTATACCACCCTCTGAAAAGCGATCCACTGCGATCGAATGCACTCAATATGTATCCAATCAGGAAAGCCCATACACTACATAAGTGTCAGATGAAGCTGAAGCGACCCCGCATGTCTAATTGTACAATCTCACCCACCAATAAATATGTAGAGCAAGGGTCAGCCTGTTCCAACGTAGATGCAATAAACCATTGGGGCCTACATACGTTTCTGTGGCAAGTTACAGTATCTCACAAAAGTTAGTACACCCCTCACATCTTTGTAAATATTTTATTCTATCTTTTCATGTGACAACACTGAAGAAATGACACTTTGCTACAATGTAAAGTAGTGAGTGTACAGCTTCTATAACAGTGTAAATTTACTGTCCCCTCAAAATAACTCAACACACAGCCATTAATGCCTAAACCGCTGGCAACAAAAGTGAGTACACCCCTAAGTGACAATGTCCAAATTGGGCCCAAAGTGTCAATATTTTGTGTGGCCACCATTATTTTCCAGCCCTGCCTTAACCCTCTTGGCATGGAGTTCACCAGAGCTTCACAGGTTTCCACTGGAGTCCTCTTCCACTCCTCCATGATGACATCACAGAGCTGGTGGATGTTAGAGACCTTGCGCTCCTCCACCTTCCGTTTCAGGATTTCCCACAGATGCTCAATAGGGTTTAGGTCTGGAGACATGCTTGGCCAGTCCATTACCTTTACCCTCAGCTTCTTTAGCAAGGCAGTGGTTGTCTTGGAGGTGTGTTTGGGGTCGTTATCATGTTGGAATACTGCCCTGTGGCCCAGTCTCTGGAGGGAGGGGATCATTCTCTGCTGCAGTATGTCACAGTACATGTTGGCATTCATGGTTCCCTCAATGAACTGTAGCTCCCCAGTGCCGGCAGCACTCATGCAGCCCCAGACCATGACACTCCCACCACCATGCTAGACTGTAGGTAAGGCACACTTGTCTTTGTACTCCTCACCTGGTTGCCACCACACACGCTTGACACCATCTGAACCAAATAAGTTTATCTTGGTCTCATCAGACCACAGGACATGGTTCCAGTAATCCATGTTCTTAGTCTGCTTGTTTTCAGTAAACTGTTTGCGGGCTTTCTTGTACTTCAAAAGAGGCTTCCTTCTGGGATGACAGCCATGCCGACCAATTTGATGCAGTGTGCGGCGTATGGTCTGAGCACTGACAGGCTGACCCCCCACCCCTCCAACCTCTGCCGCAATGCTGGCAGCACTCATATTTCCCAAAGACAACCTCTGGATATGATGCTGAGCACGTGCACTCAGCTCCTTTGGTCGACCATGGTGAGGCCTGTTCTGAGTGGAACCTGTCCTGTTAAACCTCTGTATGGTCTTGGCCACAGTGCTGCAGCTCAGTTTCAGGGTCTTGGCAATCTTCTTATAGCCTAGGCCATCTTTATGTAGAGCAACAACTCTTTTTTTCAGATCCTCAGAGAGTTCTTTGCCATGAGGTGCCATGTTGAACTTCCAATGACCAGTATGAGAGAGTGAGAGCAATAACACCAAATTTAACACACCTGCTCCCCATTCACACCTGAGACCTTGTAACATTAATGAGTCACATGACACCGGGGAGGGAAAATGGCTAATTAGGCAGAATTTGGACATTGTCACTTAGGGGTGTACTCACTTTTGTTGCCAGCAGTTTAGACATTAATGACTGTATGTTGAGTTATTTTGAGGGGACAGTAAATTTACACTGTTATACAAGCTGTACACTGACTACTTTACATTGAGGCAAAGTGTCATTTCTTCAGTGTTGTCACATGAAAAGATATAATAAAATATTTACAAAATGTGAGGGGTGTATTTACTTTTGTGAGATACTGTATGTAACTTACATTGTGCTAAGGTGGCCTATAAGAACATTCTGGCAACGCATTAAAATGTTCCTGAAAATTGGATGTTTTACAAAATTTTGTAGTAATGCGTAACTAACAAAAAAAAAATCAATAAATAAAAAGGAAAAGCAATTGAAATATGAAGACCTTGTTCTTATCTGTGTGATTTGGAATCAGGTTTCCAAAATGCACTAAAACTGGGGCTAAGCGTGCCACGTGTGATTGGGTGCCATTCATTCTTAATGTCACCCCAAATACATTGCGATTTTGAGGCGATTGTCACGCGACAAAACACATGTAAAAGAAAGTTGCTCCTGGCTCAGGGCCCAAACTTGAGCTTCTTCGGCGTGACAAACGCATAAAGTGATTATGTAATAAAAATATACCTAGGTATATTCCCCGCGCCTGGAGGTAGTGTGGGATATAAAAGTGTAAAGCAGCAGCTATAGAGTGGGAGTGGTAGGATTCAAAAAATAGCCTTATATGAAGACTTCCTACAGCGCTTGCTCAAATTATAATCATGAAAAGGTGCTATATACAATATAAGTGCTATACATTTGATAAGAGGCTCTTCAGTGGGAAGTGCAAAATTGCAATAAACAATAAATACAGTATATAAATCCATACTGGAAGTGACGAAACGCGTTGGTTCCGCACACACAGCGTGACGGCGTCACGTCAGGTGGATGGATTTATTGTTTATTGCAATTTTGCATAAAGTGAGTTGGCTGCCCTATGTGCGACAAGCAGAAACGCATGTCAATTGTGCAAAAGAAAAAAATCGGGACAGTGAACGTGTGTTCCCGCTACTTGAAATGTGGGCCAAGGTTAAACAAATGGGAGTAAAAAAACAGTAGGAAAGTAGCGTTAGCCCTTCATTCCCATCGGTGCAACTTGCAAATCGCATGACATTTTGCACCTTATTGTCGTCAATGGAATGGTTCAAATTGGTGCGACTCCGACTTTGCGGTGCGAAGTCGCACAGATGTCAGCCAAGTTGCACCTGAAGTCACACTGAGCTGATTTCAAAGTCGGATTCAGTGTGAACAGGGGTTAAAGGGAGAAGTGGAAGAAGGAGTTAATGAGGCCTGATTAGGGTAAACTAAGGTCAAAGTGTAACTAAAAGCAAAACTTTTTTTTTTTTTTTTTTATGGGCATAGTGGAAAAAAAAAAAATAAGAAACTCCCGTCAAGTTTTTATTGCAGTCTGTGTCCCCATCAGGGGGGATCATCGGTACTATTTGTCCTGTTTACCATTATCACCATGAATGAAAGTGAAAGGAAATCACCAGAATAGGAATAGAGGAGAAATCTTCCAATGGGGATCCTAGTTCTGGTGACAACTTACTGTAAAGGGTTTTTCTCTCAAGTCCCGTTGTGACACCGTGACAGGAAGTGAAGGGAAATCTCCCAAATGGGGACAAAAATAACGAAAAAACCTGACAGGTGTTATAACCCTCCCTTACTCTATCCAATATAAAAAAATAAAAAATAAAAAGATTTTCAAAAAAAAAATAATAAAAAAAAAGTTTTGCCTTTAAATCTTAAAGAATAATTGAACCACCTCCCGCCCACCATATAGGAAAATGACGGACGGCGGGATCTCCTCTCGCTCTAGGACGTCATATGACGTCACCCCAGTATCACCGCTCGGGTCACGCAGCACGCCGATCACACCGCGTCTCTCAGACACGGCGCAACCTCGGTAAAGAGCCAATGATGGGCTTTTTACCCATGTGATTGGCTATATCCAATCACAGCCAGTCACATGTAAATGTCGAAGTGCTGTTTATCGGATTTCCTCGGCTCACACTGACAAAGTGTGAGGAGAGGAGAGCCAATCAGCGGCATCTCCTCGCAGGGGAGACTGTACAGATAATCATGGCACTGATCATCAGTGCAGCCCCAACAGTGCCCAGCAGCAACTGATACAAGTCTGTGCCTATCAGTGACACCAATTAGTGCCCATCAGTGACACCAATCAATGCTGCCTTTCAGTGCCAATCAGTGCCACCCACTAGTGCCAATCAGTGCTGCATACCAGCGCCCATCAGTGCCACCTATTAGTGCCCATCAGTGCTGCCTATCAGTGCCACCTATCAGTACCCATCAGTGCAGCATATCAGTGCCACCTATCAGTGATGCCCACCAGTGCCCATCAGTGCCACCGATCAGTGCCACCGAACAGTACCGCCTGGGCGGCACAGTGGTGTAGTGGTTAGCACTTTCACCTAGGGTCGCTGGTTCGAATCCCAACCACGACATTACCTGCCTGGAGTTTGCATGTTCTCCCTGTGCCTGCGTGGGTTTCCTCCGGGTACTCCGGTTTCCTCCCACACTCCAAAGACATGCTGGTAGGTTAATTGGATCCTGTATAAAATTGGCCCTTCTGTGTATGTTTGTGAGTTAGGGACCTTAGATTGTAAGCTCCTTGAGGGCAGGGACTGATGTGAATGTGTAATGTATATGTAAAGCGCTGCGTAAATTGACGGCGCTATATAAGTACCTGAAATAAATAATAAAAAAATATCAGTGCCCATCAGTGCTGCTTCATTAGTGCCCATCAGTGCAGCCTATCGGTGCCCGTCAGTAGCACCTAATCAATGCTGCCTCATTAGTGCCCATCAGTGCAGCCTATCGGTGCCCATCAGTAGCTCCTAATCAGTGCTGCCTCATTAGTGCCCATCAGTGCAGCCTATCGGTGCCTGTCAGTAGCACCTAATCAGTGCTGCCTCATTAGTGCCCATCAGTGCAGCCTATCGGTGCCCATCAGTAGCTCCTAATCAGTGCTGCCTCATTAGTGCCCATCAGTGCAGCCTATCGGTGCCCATCAGTAGCTCCTAATCAGTGCTGCCTCATTAGTGCCCATCAGTGCAGCCTATCGGTGCCTGTCAGTAGCACCTAATCAGTGCTGCCTCATTAGTGCCCATCAGTGCAGCCTATCGGTGCCCGTCAGTGGCACCTATTAGTGCAGCTTCATCAGCGCACATCAATGAAGGAGAAAAACTTCTTATTTTCAAAATGTTTTTTTTTTTTTTGCAACATTTCTGGTATTTTTTTTTTTTTTTTTTTTTTTAGCAAAAAATTCAAAAACCCAGCGGTGAATAAATACCACCAAAAGGAAGTTATATTTGTGTGAAAAAAAATAATAAAAATGTAGCTTAGGTACAGCGTGACCGCGCAATTGTCATTCAGTGTGACAGCACTGAAAGCAGAAAATTGGCCTGGGCAGGAAGGGGGTGAAAGTCCCCGGTATGGAAACGGTTGGGGAAGTCCTTTAGGATTCAGCAGGGAGTCAGGGACCAATCTGAGGCTAAAGAAGAAGCAACATGCTTTGAAATGCGTCCCTATCTCCCAGCGCACTCCCAGCGGTGTCAGGCAGAGCTGCTGTTAGAAATCACTTGGCCCCAGACAGCCAACCTGGCAGACCCCCCCCCCCCCCCCCCCGGATCTATCAAGACAATATTTCCACTAAAAATACACTAAAAACATTATTAGCGGACACAAACGTAACAAAGAACCTGTGTGGATTAGCCCTTTTAATTGTTTTTTACATTAAAAAAAATAATAATTCAAAGTATTTACAATTATTTTATTTTACATTTTTTTAATTATTTATTATGATGTTTAATTATTAATTTCTTTTGCAATTTGTTATTTTTTTACAGGACAAGGAAGCCTGCAGCACTGTGGGAGGGGGGCAGAACAGTGAAATGGAAGCACACGGGTTGGGGGGGGGGGGGGATCAGAAGCAGTCAGAACATGGAGGCGGATCGGTATCGGAGGAGCAATTACAGGAACAATGCCTTGTGTCTGTGTCTCTCCCTGCAGTAGCTGAAAGCTGGCAGGAGGGGGAGAAACTGGCTTTCAGCTGCTGCCTGGGAGAGGAGGGGCAATTACAGAGGCAGGCAGCAGCACAGGAATTCCCTCTGTAATTGCCCCTCCTCTCCACTGAACCAATTCTCTGTGCTGTTGGGCCCCTCTGTGTGCCCGGGCCCCCTACAGGACTGGTGGTCCCCCCCCCTTATCAGCGGCCCTGGTACCAGGCATCCTCTTTATTCAGGCTCCGGCTTCCATCCCTGGTCGGGTTGTCTCCCTGCAGCCGCGGCTCCCTCCTGCCTGTGCTCACCGCTGAAGCAGGGGATTTCCACAGCAGCTCCGGGCTCCAGAGGCAGCAGCTTTGACTTTCACCGCTTTGTACAAGCTCCTCCTTTGTGAGTGTGTTTTTATTCAGTGATAAATAAATATTGCGCTTGTCTTGTCTTTTCCCTTTTGTTTTCACAGTGTCCCAGCAATCGCCCATGGCCGCTTCAAGCTGCACCTTCTAGCTATTATTCAGTGGCAATCTGTATAGACCATTGGGCCACCCGCCTCATTCTTTATATTTTGTCTCTCTTTGCAACTTTTGCAATCATCTTTTATGGTTTGTTGAATTGCCACACATAGGTTTCCTTGAACACATGTCACATGTGGTGCGCAGCATGGGAGCAATATAGTGGGATGTAAGCAGGGACCAGAGAGAGAGAGGAGGATCAAAAGAGCTGGGGGTTAATACTGAGCAGGGGATCAGCAGAGCTGGGGGTTACTACTGAGCGGGGGATCAGAAGAGCTGGGGGTTAGTACTGAGCGGGAGATCCGCAGAGATGGGGGTTACTACTGAGCGGGAGATCAGCAGAGCTGGGGGTTACTACTGAATGGGAGATCAGCAGAGCTGGGGGTTACTCCTGAGTGGGAGATCAGCAGAGCTGACGGTTACTCCTGAGTGAGAAATCAGCAGAGCTGGGGGTTACTACTGAGCCCCCTGCTTAGTATCCCCTATCCCCTATCAGCAGAACTGGGGGACTGGAGCAGGAAAAACTAGCAATATCACATGTGGTGCACAGCGTGGGAGCAATATAGTGGGATGTGAGCGGGGACCAGAGAGAGAGGAGGAACAGCAAGCCGGGGGATCAGCAGAGCTGGGTGTTAATACTGAGTAGGGAATCAGCAGAGCTGGGGATTACTACTGAGCCCCCTGCTTAGTATCCCCTATCCCCTATCAGCAGAACTGGGGGACTGGAGCAGGAAAAACTAGCAATGTCACATGTGGTGCACAGCGTGGGAGCAATATAGTGGGATGTGAGCGGGGACCAGAGAGAGAGGAGGAACAGCAAGCCGGGGGATCAGCAGAGCTGGGGGTTAATACTGAGTAGGGAATCAGCAGAGCTGGGGATTACTACTGAGACCCCTGCTTAGTATCCCCTATCCCCTATCAGCAGAGCTAGGGGACTGGAGCAGGAAAAACTAGCAATGTCACATGTGGTGCACAGCGTGAGAGCAATATAGTGGGATGTGAGCGGGGACCAGAGAGAGAGGAGGAACAGCAAGCCGGGGGATCAGCAGAGCTGGGGGTTAATACTGAGTAGGGAATCAGCAGAGCTAGGGCTTACTACTGAGCGGGGGATCAGCGAAGCTGGGGGTTACTACTGGGCGGGGGATCAGCAGAGCTGGGGGTTACTACTGGGCGGGGGATCAGCGAAGCTGGGAGTTACTATTAAGTGGGGCCTGCTGTTTTCTGGAAATGACCCTAGACACGTCATCAATACAGAGGGCCAAGATGGGGGACTGTGTCACATAACCTGGGATACTGTTAGTCCCACCCACGGACAATGTTTTGTCCGCCCACTTTCAGGGTAGCTTCACTAAAATCATTGGTCTGGTAGCACCCACACCCTGCCCCTTTATTTGCATGGACCATCCACTTGTGGCCCTAATACCTGCAATCAGACATCACAAGTCTCCCGCGACTTGCAGGAGTCTCCCGCCTTTGGCCGGTGGCTCACGGAGTGCCGTGTGATCTGCCGCGGGAGACTTAGGATGTCTGCAGTCAGTGACAGAGCTGCTGCTTCCTGTATAGTTCCGGCTCTGTCACAGGCGGAGTGATATGAAATGCACCCCTCCTCCACCTGTGACAAGAGCCATACAGGAAGCAGCGGCTCTACTCTCTACTACAGCCGCTGCTTCCTCCAGCAGTACCCACATGACCCGCCTGCAGTGCCAGCATTACCCGCCAGCATTACCCACTAGCAGTAACCACCAGCATTACCCACCAGCAGTAACCACCAGCATTACCCACCAGCAGTAACCACCAGCATTACCCACCAGCAGTAACCACCAGCAGTAACAGCCAGCATTACCCACCAACCCTACCCGCCAGCAGTACCTACCAGCATTACCCGCCAGCAGTAACAACCAGCATTACCCACCAGCAGTAACCACCAGCATTACCCACCAGCAGTAACCACCAGCATTACCCACCAGCAGTAACAGCCAGCATTACCCACCATCCCTACCCGCCAGCAGTACCTACCAGCATTACCCGCCAGCAGTAACCACCAGCAGTACCCGCCAGCACTACCCACCAGCAGTACCCACCAGCATTACCCACCAGCGGTAACCGCCAGCAGTACCCGCCAGCACTACCCACCAGCAGTACCCACCAGCATTACCCACCAGCAGTAACCACCAGCAGTACCCGCCAGCACTACCCACCAGCAGTACCCACCAGCAGTACCCACCAGCATTACCCACAATCGGTAACCGCCAGCAGTAACTGCCAGCATTACCCACCAACCCTACCCACCAGCAGTACCTACCAGCATTACCCACCAGCATTACCCACCAGCAGTAACCACCAGCATTACCCACCAGCAGTAACAGCCAGCATTACCCACCAACCCTACCCGTCAGCAGTACCTACCAGCATTACCCGCCAGCAGTAACCACCAGCAGTACCCGCCAGCACTACCCACCAGCAGTACCCACCAGCATTACCCACCAGCGGTAACCGCCAGCAGTAACTGCCAGCATTACCCACCAACCCTACCCACCAGCAGTACCTACCAGCATTACCCACCAGCAGTCTGCAAAATAAGTAGAAAAGGTCTTTGCATTAGTGTGTGTAAATTGTTGCAATATGTTTTTAATAACTAGTTGTGTTTTGTCATAATATGTCATGTCCTTGTGTAAACATGTATGAATAAGGACATGACATTTTCTGGCTGCCTAAGTCACATGTGCTAGGAGTGCAACTATCCCCCAGCACATAACTGTAAGTATCCCAGCATCTGCAGTGTTTCTGACTCCTCCCACCATACCCACTACAAATCACTGATCATGGTGGTTAGAGTGTTCCTTTAAATATCTCTCAGAAGAAGTAATCCTCTGTATACTGATTTAATTTCATCATCCTCTAGTTGTGTTACATTAGCGCAGGGCGGGGCGGGCTGGGTGGCGCAGCGCGGAGTGCCACCTCCCTGAAATTAATTTTTGCAGGTTGGGATGCCTGTGCAATGAATGCCTTTTTGAGTTAATACCCAAGTTCAGCAACACTTTGATCCCAGGACACGGCCCTGGACACAGCATCAGTAGGACAGAGGTCCAAGATGAGGGACCGTGCCCACAAACCCAGGACAATTATCATCTATGGAAGAAATATCCCGTGTTTTTCAGAAATTCTTTTTTTTCTAATGTGGAGCAATATCAGAATGCATTGAGATTGGGGTAGAATTATTTTTGGCCTTGCTACCTATGGCCATAGAGGGGGTGAATGTGTGCCTTTTGAAAAAATCTATTTTTCGGGTAGGCGGCGGTAAAAGTTAGAGGTTGAGCTGTGATTTTACCGACCACCCACCTACAGAAGAGCATGCAGTCACTCAGGGCTGCACACATGCCACAGCCGTGAGGCTTTTTGCCGCATAAACGGCATAACCCCTTACAGTATATGTGCTGAACATAGGTGTGCGCAGCCTATTGCATTAGGGTGTGCACCCCAAAGTTTCAATACACATACATGTATGTGCCTACATGTATATGGCCCCGGTACATTACTCTCCCTGCTGGCACAGTGAAATAGAAGTGCGTAGGCATTTATGGCAGAGCAAGTCAGAGGGAGATCTTTCCCATCTCCTCACTGGCAAACAGAGCAATAATGCTAATGTGCCCTAGGTGATTAGGGTGTGCCCAGGCACACCCTGCACACCCTGTGCGCACGCCTATGGTGCTGAATCTGTGCAATCCATGTGGTTGTTGTGCAGAGCTACAGCTTTTCTAGGGTTAAAACAGGAGGTGACTTATCTCCCTGCTCACTGCCTGTCAAACGCCCTCTGAAAAGCGATCTGTGAACACATTTTGAAGGGGCGGCAAGCACATGAATAAGCCCAAAGACACTCTGCATGGAATTAAATAGCCCCTTTTCTTTTGGGACAAGTCATTGCTTATTCTGAAACATTTTTCTCCCCAAAGAGATCAGGTGGAGCAGCCAATCCGGATAATCCTGCCCAAATTCACATTATGGCTGCGCTGTCATCCCCCATCATGAACACTCATTTCCCAGACCATGGAATGGTGGCGCCACCTGCTGTCATCCTATAGAACTGCACTCTGATGAGTAGAGGAAGCTGGGAGGAGGTGATGAGTAACATTACAGGAAAGCCCAACCAGGGAAAATGCCAGCTCTGGGGATAAACAAACTATTTTAGGTGGATAAAAACAGGAGTGGAATACGTAAATGTATAAAAAAAAAAGCAGCTAGCACTACAGATGACAACCCGTATGTATAATAGAAATGTATATTGAAATAGTATAATAGAAATTAATCACAATGTAAAGCGCTGCGCAAACTGTTGACGCTATATAAATACTGTGTAATAATAATAATAATAATAATAAAGTGCAGCGCTAATAAATAATAAAAAATAAAATGCATACATAGTACATATGTAGTATAAAGATGAAAGTTATCAATGTGACAAATGATACAAAACACACATATAATATAGACAGATAGTGCAATGATAATAATGGCTAATTAAGGCAAATAAATAAAGAAAAGTCCAAAAATGTCCGAAATGTGAAGTAAAAAAGCAAAAATCTTAAAACAATATTCCACGTGAATGATTCAAACTCATGCACAGGAACCACCACCAACATCAGAGGGGGCTTACTGGATGACATGGACTCACATAAGCTTACGCTTAATGGGTCTAAACTAGGGATCGACCGATTGTCGGCAAAGCCGATATATCGAGGGCTGATCTGCACTTTCCTTGATATATCAGAATCGACCCCGGAGGTTACCGATATTGCCGATATTTCGGGAAAGTGCTTGTAGCCTGCAGCTAGAGGCATCACCCCGGTACCGGCATCCATGGCTGACGGTTGGCTGTCTTGTAATGACAGCCAATGCAGCTGAGAAGCCGGATGTCCTTTGGCTTTCTATCCATCTATACAAGCTGGTTTAGACTAGTGATCGACCGATATCGGTGTTTTATTGCCGATACCGATATTTTAGTCATCACATATCGGTATCGGCCGATAGCTGCTGATATTTTCGGACATTTAAAACATTTTTTTTTTTTTTACAAGGAGCTGGAGGGGACGCCCCTCCCGCCGCCTTAAGCGACTCGCTCGGGTCTCCCATCCTTCCTGCACAGCCACCGAAGAGAAGACACGATCAAAGCCGCATTCCGCTCTGATCGGGTCTTCATGTAAAAACCCGGAAGTGATGTCATGACCTCACTTCCGGGTACTCGGCGCCAGATTAAAAAAAAATGACAGCATTCAAAACAGCCAAACTTGGCGTTTTGAATGCTTTTAAGGGCAGAGGAGGGGTTTGATCCCTCCACAAGAGTACCTGTAAAAAAAAAAAAATTTTTTAAATCTCCGAAAATATCAGCAGATATCGGCCGATACCAATATGCGATGACTAAAATATCGGTATCGGCAATAAAAAAACGATATTGGTCGATCACTAGTCTAAGCCAGCTTGTATAGATGGATAGAAAGCCAAAGGACATCCAGGTGGGCTTGAACCATAATAGCAGCATCAACCGATAGATCGCTTGGATACAGACAATTCCCACAGCAGAAAATTGAGGGTCCGATCTGCACTTTCCCCGATATATCAGAATCGGTTACCGATATTGCCGATCAAGGATCTCAATCTCTTCTCCACAAAGACTCAATGGAAAAGAAAGCTCCAGATAGTGTAAAACCATACAAAGGTGACTCATTTATTTAAAATCCAGAACACTGACAAATGTTGATGAATAAAAGCGCTTAAAATAGAAACATCCTAGGATCAGGTAAGATGTGGTAACATGGCAGCAGACCCAACGCGTTTCGTCTGAATAGAGATCATCATGTTAGGAAAATTGACAAAATTACTCATTTTTTATTTAAAAAAATTGTGGACTGCTATCCATCCCATATGTTTTTGTAAATTAATTTTTTTTTTTTGTGGAAGAAAATATAAAATACACTACAAACTAAAACCAGTGAATACACAGAATATATAGTAATTCAGTTCAATTGTGAAAAATACCCCAAAAACATACAAAAAAAATGCAAAAAAATTGTGAAAAAATATAAAATACATCCCGCATTCGATGAGTAGCGCTTTTCCATTCAGTGACCCCGGCCACTTTCACACATGCTTGTTGAAAACCATCTCTGTGCTCCACCACGGGAAGTAACAAATAAATATGCTCACCAAATTCCCCTGGTCCAGAAGAACAATAAAACCTTATCTAGTAGGGGTCCCCCAGGCTGTCCGAAAGTTCTTCTCACAATGTCACCATTCACTCCACTCAAAAATACTCTCCAATGGCAAATATTAAATGCACAAAAGGCAAAAAGAATATATAGAATAATAGTGCAACCCTATTTATTAAAATATATATTTACTTCTAACACAAGGACAAATGGTTGGCAGCTTACATAGTATGTGCCTTGACCGGCACAGGCTCGATCGGCGTATTGTTGTATCCCACAAACAGACTCGGCCCCCGTCGCTTCGCTCGGCCGGCCAGCCTGTGTTCCACTGGAAGACCAGATGTGATGTCAATGGTTACCAGATCTCAATGCATTTTGCCGATCAGTTGGCGTCATCAGGAAAAAAATATGCCTTTTGTGCATATGATATTTGGAGAGGAATTTGGGAGTGGAGTGAATGGTGACATTGTGAGAAGAACTTTCGAACAACCTGGGGAACCCCTACTGGATAAGGCTTTATGGTCCTTTTGGACCAGAGAAATTTGGTGAGCCTATTTGTTACTTCATGTGGTAGAGCAAACAGATGGTTTCCAACACGCATATCTGAAAGTGGTCAGGGTCACTGAATGGAAAAGCACTACTCTTCGAATGCGGACTGTATTTTATATTGTTTCACCATTTTTTTTGTATGTTTTTGGAGTATTTTTCAGAATTGGACTGAGTTATTATATATTCTGTGTATTCACGGGTTTGATTATCACTATTTAAAAAGGAAAGAGGAATGGTATCTTTGCTGTCCCCAGGGCTGCTCTTCCAGAGAACAGAAGCACGCTCCGAAAAGTTACATAAAAAGGAAAGAGGAAGGCGCCTCTAAGTACAGTGTAAACCATTTATTAACCCCCCTGGCGGTATGATTATTTTGGATTTTAGGTGCTGAAAGCGGTACCATTATTTTGCATGTAATTCTTGTGAATGTGCAGCCCAAACCAACTGTATACATTTATTATATATATATATATATATATATATATATATATATATATATATATATATATATATATATATATATATACTGTATAATGTATACAGTTGGTTTGGGCTGCTCATTCACAAGAATTACGTATATATATATATATGTGTATATGTTACATAGTTACATAGTTACATAGTAGGTGAGGTTGAATAAAGACAATAGTCCATCCAGTTCAACCTGTGTAGGTGTGTGTGACTGTAATCATCTAACATAGCCCTCAATCTCCTGATCCTTGAGATGTAAGTCTAAGAGTCTTTTGAAAGTCACCATACTACCCGCAGAAACCACCTCTTGTGGTAGACAATTCCACAATCTTGTAGCCCTAACAGTAAAGAACCCCCCACGTTGCCTGAGGTTAAAACGCTTCTCCTCTAATCGCATTGTATGTCCTCGAGTCCTCATGCAATTCCTTCGAATGAACAGCTTTTCTTCTAAGCTGAGATCCCCATTAAGATATTTATAAATTGCTATCATGTCCCCTCTCAGACGTCTTTTCTCCAGGGAAAATAAATCGAGCGATTGCAGCCGCTCTTCATAGGTAAGGTCCTCCAGCCCCCTAATCAGTTTAGTTGCCCTTCTCTGGACTTTCTCCAGCTCCAACACATCCCTCCTGAGGACTGGCGACCAGAACTGGACAGAATACTCCAGATGCGGTCGGACCAGAGTTTTATAAAGTGGAAGGATTATAGTCTTATCTCTGGAATACATCCCTTTCTTTATGCATGCTAATATTCTGTTGGCTTTGGAAGCTGCCGCTTGGCATTGCATGCTGTTGCCTAATCTATCATTAACTAAGACTCCCAGATCCTTCTCCATTTTTGATTCCCCCAAGGGTTCCCCTCCTAACGTGTATTGTGTTTTTATGTTTTTGGTCCCCAAGTGCAAAACCTTACACTTCTCCACATTAAACCTCATTTGCCATGTCGTTGCCCACTCCGTAATTTTGTCCAGGTCATTCTGTAGGATATCTGCTTCATGCTGTGCAGTTATTGCCCTGGCCAATTTTGTGTCATCTGCAAAAACTGATAACGAACTACTGATCCCTTCCTCAATGCTGTTTATGAATAAATTGAACAAGGTTGGTCCCAGGACTGAGCCCTGGGGCACCCCGCTTACTACCTCAGACCAGTCTGAGTATGCGCTGTTTATTACTACCCTTTGGACACGGCCTTTTAGCCAATTCCGTATCCAAGAGCAAACCCTGCTGTCGATACCTGCAGACCTTATTTTATAAATTAAGCGCTTGTGGGGAACTGTATCAAACGCCTTAGCGAAATCCAAGTACACCACATCCACTGGTCTCCCCCTATCTAGCTCACAGCTCACTTCCTCGTAGAATGCTAAGAGATTGGTTTGACAAGATCGCCCATTTGTAAACCCGTGCTGGTTACTACTGATGATGTTGTTGTCTTTAGCATACTCTACGATATAGTCCCTTATCATCCCCTCCAGAAGTTTACATATTATTGATGTCAGACTGACAGGCCTATAATTTCCCGGGATATGTCTCTGGCCCTTTTTGAATATCGGAATCACGTTAGCCTTCCTCCAATCCCCTGGTACATCTCCTGTCCTAATACTGTCAGCAAAGATCAGGAACAGTGGTCTAGATATAACCATACTGAGTTCCTTGAGCACTCTCGGATGTACGCCATCCGGGCCTGGTGATTTGTTTGTGTTAAGTTTATCCAGTCTTTCCCTGATTTCCCCCTCTGTTAGCCATAGTGGCAAGTCCTGTGTATTACTACTAACCATACAGTCATGGTCAGTGTACCCTTCCTTTTCCTGCGTAAAGACTGACGAGAAAAAATAATTCAGCACGGTTGCTTTTTCAGTGTCCTCTGTAACCATCCTCCCATCATCACTAATTATGTGTGCAATATGCTCTGCCCTAGTTTTTTTGCTGTTGATATATTTAAAGAATTTCTTTGGGTTTTTTTTACTATCCTCCGCTATTTGTCTCTCAAAGTTGATTTTAGCCATCTTGATTTCGTGTTTACACTTCTTATTTTCCTCCTTGTATTGCTGGAAGGCCGATACTGTGCCCTCTGATTTATATTTCTTGAAGGCCAATTTTTTTCCCCTAATAAGTTTTTTAACGCTACGGTTTAGCCAGCCAGGTTTGGCTTTGTCTCTTCTAAATTTATTTCCCATAGGAATGCACTGCAAGATGCCTTTGCTTAATATTGTTCTAAAGCATTCCCATTTTTCCTCTGTGGTCAGTGATCCCAGGGTTTGGTCCCAGTTTACCCTTTCCATCAATGAGTACAATTTTGGAAAGTCTGCCCTTCTGAAGTTTAGGGTTCTTATGTTCCCCACTTGCCTTTTTATATTGTTATTTATACTAAATGTGATCATCCTGTGATCGCTAGAGCCCAGGTTGTCCTGGACTCCTACCTCCGAGATTAGGTCTGGGTCATTAGTGATCAATAGATCCAGGATAGCATTCTCTCTAGTATGGGAATCCACCAACTGCGACATGTAGTTATCCTGTAAGGTTTCCGTGAATAGCCGGGCCATATGCGAGTGTGCAGTCCCCTCTTCCCAGTCAATGTCGGGATAATTGAAGTCCCCCAATATGATGACTGATCCTAGTTTTGCCGCTTTACCTATTAGTGCTAAAAATTCCAGCTCTACCTCCTCCCCTTGGTTAGGTGGCCTATAGCAAACCCCCACAATTACTTTTCCCTTATCTTCTTCCCTATCGAGTTCAACCCACACAGATTCTAAATCCATGCACATCCCATCCGTAATGTCACTCCTTTCTAGCACCTTTATATTGTTCTTGACATAGAGACATACCCCTCCCCCTCTTTTACCAACCCTGTCCTTCCGGTACACCGAATACCCTTGGATATTGGCCAGCCAGTCATGTGAGGGGTCGAACCAAGTCTCCGTTATTCCCACAAGGTCTATGTCCTCCTCATGTACTAACATTTCCAACTCATCCATCTTATTAGCTAGGCTCCTGGCATTAGCATATACCCCTCTTAGTTTTACGGAAGTTAAACGTGATTGGCGGTTTTGTTTATTTCTGTTTGGTCTGCTGTTCTCCCGCACAGACCCGCCAATTGATGTTGTTGACCTACTGTCGCTATTGACCCTACAACTGCCTTCAGTCCTCTGCTCCCTCCTGACTGATTCTATTTCTGAGCCCTCCCCCCGTCTCCTAGTTTAAAAGCCCCTCCAACTCGGTGGCCATCTTTCTCCCCAAAAGAGCTGTACCGTCCCCATTAAGGTGCAGCCCATCCTTACTAAAGAGCCGGTAGCCGACTGAGAAGTCAGCCCAGTTCTCCAGGAACCCAAACCCCTCCTTCCTACACCAATTCCTCAGCCACTTGTTAACTTCCCTAAGCTCCTTCTGCCTCTCCTGTGTGGCTCGAGGTACAGGCAGTATTTCAGAGAAAACCACCTTGGAGGTCCTTTTCCTCAATCTATTACCTAAGTCCCTGAAATCGTTCTTTAGGATCCTCCACCTACCTTTAACTTTGTCATTAGTGCCCACATGCACCATGACCGCTGGGTCATCCCCAGCCCCGCCCAACAATCTGTCTGCCAGATCTGCGATGTGCCGAACTCGGGCGCCCGGTAAACAACAAACTGTTCGGTTCACGCGATCTTTTTTACAGATTGCCCTCTCTGTCCTCTTGATAATTGAGTCCCCAACTACCACAACCTGTCTAACCTTTCCTGAGTTACGGCCCCCCTTCTTTCTGGAGCCGTCCCTCCCCTGGCAGCTGGGGGAGGGCGCATGCTCCAGCACTGCCACCCCTGAGTTGATATCCCCCTCAACCTGCAACTCGGCAAACATGTTAGGGTGTACCAACTCAGGATTGGCCTCCCTGACTCTCCTCCCCCTAACATTCCTAACAGTCACCCAGCTGCGTACCTCTGCTGCTTGCGTCTCCTCTATTCCTTCCTCCTCTATGCTGACCCCTGCCAGCGCCTGATGGGTAAAGTCCAAGCTCCTTTTCAGGTTGTAGATGCCACGCAGTCTTGTCACTGTGTTCTCTAGATCCACGATGTGGGCTTCCAGAGCAACAAGTCGCTCACATCTTGCACAGCAGTATTCGTCCTCGATTGTTTCATCAAGGAACGCATACATGCCGCAAGAAGTGCACTGAGTGGCATCCCCAATCCTGTCGGACATTATTACCCTCTACTCTATGGGGATATATTAACGACCTGCTCTTCCTTACCTACACTACCTCTAACTTCCCTGGTACTAAACCTGGGGTACCCACCAGTCGCTAATACCCTCACCAGTCACTAGATACTCACCAGTCGCAAGGATCCTCACCAGTCGCAAGATACTCACCAGTCGCAAGATACTCACCAGTCGCAAGATACTCACCAGTCGCAAGGATACTCACCAGTCGCAAAGATACTCACCAGTCGCAAAGATACTCACCAGTCGCAAGCTACTTCACCAGTCGCAAGGATACTCACCAGTGCAAGGATACTCACCAGTCGCAAGGATACTCACCCGTCGCAAGATACTTCACCAGTCGCAAGGATACTCACCAGTCGCAAGGATACTCACCAGTCGCAAGGATACTCACCAGTCGCAAAGATACTCACCAGTCACAAGGACACTCACCAGTCGCAAAGATACTTCCAGTCGCAAGGATACTCACCAGTCGCAAGATACTCACCAGTCGCAAGCTACTTCACCAGTCGCAAGCTACTTCACCAGTCGCAAGGATACTCACCAGTGCAAGGATATTCACCAGTTGCAAGGATACTCACCAGTTGCCAGGATACTCACCCGTCACAAGGTACTCACCAGTCGCAAGGATACTCACCAGTCGCAAAGATACTCACCAGTCGCAAAGATACTCACCAGTCGCAAAGATACTCACCAGTCGCAAGATACTCACCAGTCGCAAAGATACTCACCAGTCGCAAGGACACTCACCAGTCGCAAAGATACTCACCAGTCGCAAAGATACTCACCAGTCGCAAGGATACTCACCAGTCGCAGGGATACTCACCAGTCGCAGGGATACTCACCAGTCGCAAGGACACTCACCAGTCGCAAAGATACTCACCAGTCGCAAAGATACTCACCAGTCGCAAAGATACTCACCAGTCGCAAGGATACTCACCTGTCGCAAGGATACTCACCAGTCGCAAGGACACTCACCAGTCGCAAAGATACTCACCAGTCGCAAGGACACTCACCAGTCGCAAAGATACTCACCAGTCGCAATGATACTCACCAGTCACAAGATACTCACCAGTCGCAAGGATACTCACCAGTCGCAAGGATACTCACCAGTCGCAAGGATACTTACCAGACTTCCCAGGTACTCAGTTGCAGAGACAGTCACACAGCAGTCAGTCGCAGTACAGACAAACAGCTATTGATTTCTTACAGAGTACAGTCACACAGCTTTCCCCCTGTTTGCAGCTGCTGCTCTACTCACAGCTGCTGACACACACACACACACTGGGACGGATGTCTCCTCCTCCTCACTGGGCACGGACGGTCCTCCTCCTCTTCTTCCAGGCACTAAGGAAGGCGGGTTCTGACCTCCGCCGCCGCCGCCGCTCTCTGCCTCGGCTCCCGTCCTCCACCTCCGCTCAGTTGCTGGTCCCTGCACGGTGCACCCGCACCCCTTGTGCGGCTTCCCCCGCACGTGTCCCCGCAGCTCCTCTTCCTTCCTCCTCTCTCCCTTGCCGCACGAACCGCACGAACCCTCACTTCCGGTTCCGGTATATATATATACATACACATATATATATATATATATGTGTATGTATATATATATATATATATATATATATACATATATTTACATAAAAAGTACAGTAAAACTGAAGGAAACGGCACTGGGGGGCAATGTAATGTGAATTTTTTTTATTTTACATTGTATCAGTGTGTATGGTGTGTTTTACATTTGAATTTGCCGCCGGTTCCACCCCCCGGCAGACGTCACGTCGCTGGAGATGGAAGCCGGGGCTCGCAGACGATCGGGAGGAAGCTCCGCCGCCGCATACCGCCCGCATACATCACTGGATCCCGGAGAAAAGGTAAGTAAAACCTCTACCAGGATCCAGCGATCTTCCTAGCGGTACCCCGAGTGTGGCTCGGGGGTTACCGCTTTTGGCTTTAAAATCTAACCCCGAGTCACGCTCGGGAATACCGCTAAAGGTTAACATACAATTAAGAATCCCTTACACGATCATTCGTGAGAGCAGGCATGAAGGGACATCACAGAGGTTCGTTCCAGAAACTCCCTATAGGCTCCCTTTCTCAGAAGCCATCCAGCAGAATAGGGGGATGGAAAGGAGAGACATGGAGCACTAAGGGGAAGGTCCCAAGCTAAGGTCGCGGTGGAACGCAGGCCTCGCTCGTGGACTACAGGAACGTGGTGAGGTCACGGGGACGGTAACGTGTTTCATTTGGTCTGACGTGGTTGTTTGGTCTGACGAAGGAGCGTTACTGCGCATGCTCCGAAACGCGTTACCGTCCCCGTGACATCACCACGTTCCTGTGGTCCACGAGCGAGGCCTGCGTTCCACCACGACCTTGGCTTGGGACCTTCCCCTTAGTGCTCCACGTCTCTTCTTTCCATCCCCCTACGCTGCTGGACGGCTTCTGGGAAAGGGAGCCTATAGGGAGTTTCTGGAACGAACCTCTGTGATGTCCCTTCATGCCTGCTCTCACGAATGATCATGTAAGTGATTCTTAATTGTATGTTAATAAATGGTTTACACTGTACTTAGAGGCGCCTTCCTCTTTCTATTTTATGTAACTTTTCGGAGTGTGCTTCTGCTCCCTGGAAGAGCAGCCCTGGGGACAGCAAAGATACCATTTACCCACACGGGAGGCCAACATCGTATGCTGAAAAGACTGATTGCTCCCAAAGAAGCGCCCTATGATCCTTATATATTTGATTATCACCATTGGATTGTATAGTACACCTACAGCGCCTTACTTAATCATTTTTTTGCACTTAGTTTAACCACTTAAAGACCATCTGCCGCATATATACTGCGGCAGGCTGGCTCTCCTGCGCAAACCGACGTATGGGTATGCCGGCTTGTGGGAGCGGGTCTCGGCAGGGCCATCTTACCGAATGGGCACGCGGGGGGCCCCACCTGCCCAGCGACCTATCCTCAGCCAAGCATTAGTCCCGATTCCCGTGAGCATCCCGCCACCGAACTTAGCAGTTGGCAAGCGCCTGTCGGCCCTGCGCTGCTGTCAGGCCACTTGGGCCATAGAGGGGGAGCCCACAACTGCAGGAATGCCTGTCCGCCTTCACGGGAACAGGCACAAATAGGACAGTCGAGTCTGACTCCCGTCCATGTGTGTGTTCCCTGGACCCAGCCGCCGACTTTGGAAGCTGTCATCAGCCTGGCCCTGCTGTACCAATAAATATCTCCTTATCGATAATTTCCATTTTTATTCTCATGGGTGATTGTGTAGGCAGGGCCCCAGTACACTGCATTGCCCGGGCCCTTTAATGCTCTTAAGATGGCACTGGGTCTTGGGTGCGCGCGCGTGCTGACGGCGTCGCTGTCGCGCGCCCGCTCTCTAGCCCTGCAGCTAAGCAACGGGTCCAGCAGCCGCAATGGCCACTGGGAACCCAGCGAACGCTGCAGGGACTGACAGAAGGCGGTGTGCTGTTGCAAACACGGCGCACCGCTCACCTGTCACTGATTGAAACAGGGCTCCTGTGTTCCTGTTATCTCGGGAACACAGGATCCCTGTTTCCATTCGCCAAGTCTGGCCCCCACACAGTTAGAATCACCCCCTAGATACACATTTTACTCTTTGATCGCCCCTGGTGTTAACCCCTTCCCTGCCAGTGTCATTATTACAGTAACAGTGCATATTTTTAGCACTGATTACTGTAGTAATGTCACTGGTCCCCCCAAAAGTGTCAAAAAATGTCAGTCAGGGGTCCGATCTGTCCACCGCAATGTTGCAGTCTCGCTAAAAATCGCAGATCGCCGACATTACTAGTAAAAAATAAATAAAAATGACATAAATCTTTCCCTTAGTTTGTAGGCGTGATAACATTTGCGCAAACCAATCAAAGTACACTTATTGTGATTTTTTTTTTACCAAAAATATGTGGCAAAATACTATGGAAGAGCCCTGGGGCCATCATAAAAAAATTTTGAATTTGTAATTTTTTTTTTTACAGAATTCTGAGTTTGAAAGTCAGAATTCTGAGATTAAAAAACTCAAAATTTTTTTATGATGGCCCCAGGGCTCTTCCATAAAATACAAATTGGCCAAAAATTATGAAAAAAAATTGATTTTAATTTTTTTTTTTTTATTGGTAATGTTATATAGCAGAAAGTGAAAAAGGCATTTTTTTTTTTCAAAATTGTCGCTCTTTTTTTATTTATAGCGCATAATCAAAAAACCGCAGAGGTGATCAAATACCACCAAAAGAAAGCTCTGTTTGTGGGGAAAAAGGACATCAATTTTATTTGGGTACAGCGTTGCACGACCGCGCAATTGTCAGTTAAAGTAACGCAGTGCCAAATCGCAAAAAAATGGCCTGGTCATTAAGGGGGCAAATCCTTTCCGGTCCAGAAGTGGTTAATGTGATTCACATTTAAAGGGGCAGCAGTTGGTAATTATTATTTTGGGTTTTGCGCCTTCAACAGGTTATAGCACTAAAAACGAAAAGGTTACAATGAAAATTACACAAAAACTATACACACATCTACTGTATATAGCAGGGATCCTCAAACTACACACCCCATGAGGCATTGTAAAACTCTGACATTCACAGACATGACTAGGCATGATGGGAATTGTAGTTCCTGAACAACTGGGGGGTCATAGTTTGAGGACCCCTGGTATACAGAATTGTTTTTTTCCCTCACATATGCAACATGAAAACGACAGACCCAGCAGCTGAAGACAGAGCAGTAATGGTAAAAAATCAACCACTTGCCGACTGCCGCACGACTATTTACGTTGGCGGTCAGCCCCTCACAGGCAAAGTGACGTAGGGGTACGTCACTAGCCTGTGAGGCTCTAGGGAGCGAGCGCATGCTGCCGGAGGCGCGTTCCCGCTCCCGTTCGCTCACGGACCCCCTGCGCGTGTGACCGGCGGACCCGATGTCCGCTGCTTACTCGCGATCGTCGTTTACAGATGGAGAAAGGCAGGCGGCTGATGTAAACAAAGCCGTCTGTCATTCTCCCTGGTGTAAGTGCAGAGATCATACGGTCCTGCTATGTAGGATCGTAGATCTCTGCTGTTACATGAAAAGCCACATCCGTGCACAGTTAGAATCACGCCCCTAGGGACACACATAGCCACTAATAAAGTTAACCCCTTCCCTGCCAGTGTCATTTTTACAGTAACAGTGCATTTGTATAGCACTGATTACTGTAGAAATGTCACTGGTACCCCCAAAAGTGTCAAAAATGTCAGTCAAGGGTCCGATCTGTCCGCCGCAATTTCGCAGTCCCGCAAAAAAATCGCAGATCGCCGCCATTACTCGTTAAAATAAAACCTAAAAATGACAAAAATCTTTCCCGTAGTTAGTAAACGCAATAACTTTTGCGCAAACCAATCAAAATACGCTTATTGAGATTTTTTTTACCAAACATATGTAGCAGAAAACAAATTGGCCTAAAATGTTAAAAAATTTTGAATTTTACATTTTTTTGGGGGGGAATTTCATACAAAAAATGTGAAAAATATTGTTATTTTTTCAAAATTGTCTCTTTTTTTTGTTTATAGCGCAAAAAGTAAAAATCGCACAGGTGATCAAATACCACCAAAAGAAAGCTCTGTTTGTGGGGAAAAAAGGACGTAAATTTAGTTTGGGTACGGCGTCGCACGACCGCGCAATTGTCAGTTAAAGTCGCACAGTGCCGAATCACAAAAAGTGGCCCAGACGTAAGACAGCAAAATCCTCCGGTGGTAAAGTGGTTAAAGACGGCCCTGGCCGTCGTTAACACAGGTCAAAAGGGGCAGCTGCCCTGGGCCCAGCCATTGTTGTTGGGCCCAAAGCAGCTGCCCCTTGAGCCCGCACTGCCCACAAATAGTTGATAAGTGCATTTGGTAGGGAAAGAAAAGAAAATATTTGCCCAGGGTCCAATCAATACTAAAGACGGCCCCAACTTTGACTTCCTGTAATAAAGACCGCTCTCCTTGTGCAGGGTGACTGGTCTTGTCTCCGCCCCCTCCTGTGGCTTTCTGCAGGCAATCTGTAGTGGGTGGAGCCTGCTGGACCTCTTCCATAACTCTGCTGTTTGCACAGGCTATGTACAGCACAGTGATGATGTCATTGCTACTTTTATACAGAAAAATCCTGGTTTGTAAGGGTGTTTGGTGCACACAACTTAGATTTATATCCCTGTGGTAATTGAGGAAAATATTTTAATGAAATGTTTTGTGCCCGGAGTTCAGCTTTATAAATAAGCTGACTGTGAATACATTACACAGTTGTATAGATTTATTCTTTAGCTCCATAACACCCTTTTCCGGGAGGAGTTGGTATTTTTAGTGTTGGTTCACTTTAGTTCCTCCAGGTTCTTGATCCCCTCCTGGCACACCGGTCCCCTTGTTGAGCTCCGATTCCCATCATTTTCTAATGAGTAAGCGCCAAGTCCAGGAACCCGCTGTGTACATAGACAGAGTACAGAGCCGCTCCGAAAAAACCAACCAGAGGAAAGTCCAATGTGGACACAATGGAGCACAGATAAAATATCTCAACCATTACATCGCTCTCCTGCCAGAGTCAGAAATTGGCTCTGCGTGGTTAGTGGACTTCAATGTGCGGCTGGAGGTGTCAGATGATTTTCTGATGAGATTCGCTGATTATTGATTAACCACTTAAGCCCCGGAAGATTTTACCCCCTTCCTGACCAGGGGGTTTTTTGCGATTTTTTTTACTGCGTGACTTTAACAGACAATTGCGCGGTCGTGCGATGCTGTACCTAAACTAATTTGACGTCCTTTTTTTCCCACAAACAGAGCTTTCTTTTGGTGGTATTTGATCACCTGTGCGATTTTTTGATCATGCGCTATAAACAAAAAAAGAGCATCAATTTTGCAAAAATAGCAATATTTTTCAAATTTTTTTATATGAAATTCCCAAAAAAAAAGGTAAAAATCAAAATGTTTTAACATTTTCGGCCAATTTGTTTTATGCTACATATGTTTGGTAAAAAAAAAAAAAAAAAAAAATCGCAAAAAGCGTATTTTGATTGGTTTACGCAAAAGTTATCGTGTTTACTAACAAAGGGAAATATTTTTGTCATTTTTGGTGGTTTTTTTCAACGCGTAATGGCGGCGATCTGCGATTTTTTTTTGCGGGACTGCGACATTGCGGCGGACAGATCGGACCCTTGACTGACAGTTTTTACACTTTTGGGGTTACCAGTGACATTACTGCAGTAATCAGTGCTAGACATATGCACTGTTACTGTAAAAATGACACTGGCAGGGAAGGGGTTAACTGTATTGGATAGGGAGGGGTTAAGTGTGTCCTAGGGGCGTGTTTCTAACTGTGATGGGACATGGCTACTGGTGTAAAAACAGAGATCAACGGTCCTACATAGTAGAACTGTCTGATCTCCATTTTTACACAGGGGAGAATGACAGGCGGCTTTGTTTACATTAGCCGCCTGCCTTTCTCCCTTCCCGGCGAACGATCGCGAGTGACCGGTGGACATCGGGTCCGCCGGTCACACGCACTGACTTGTCTGGGAACGAGCCGGGGCAGGCACGTGCGCGCTCGCCTGCTATTGGCTCATAAGCCAGTGACAGGCTAGTGACGCACCGGTACGTCACTTTGCCTGGCCGGGGCTGACCGCTGCAGTATATGTACTTGCGGCGGTCGGCAAGTGGTTAATCTACATTTCCATAAGGGGATAATCTCCCAAATGGGGAAGACAAATAAAAACCTGACAAAAACAAAACAAATGGCCCATGGGTCTTTTAAAAGGCACACAACCAATATTAAAAACGTATAAATTTATTACATAGAGACATTTACAGTATCTCACAAAAGTTAGTACACCCCTCACATTTTTGTAAATATTTTATTGTATCTTTTCATGTGACAACACTGAAGAAATGACACTTTGCTACAATGTAAAGTAGTGAGTGTACAGCTTGTATAACAGTGTAAATTTGCTGTCCCCTCAAAATAACTCAACACACAGCCATTAATGTCTAAACCGATGGCAACAAAAGTGAGTACACCCCTAAGTGGAAATGTCCAAATTGTGCCCAAAGTGTCAATATTTTACATAGTTACAAAGTAGTTGAGGTTGAATAAAGACAACAGTCCATCCAGTTCAACCTGTGTCGGTGTGAATCATTTCCCATACCACTGAATGTTTTTATCCTTCAGATGTACATCCAAGAGTCTTTTAAATGTAGCCATACTCCCCGCACCATTTGTGGTAGAGAATTCCACAGTCTTGTAGCCCTTACTGTAAAGAACCCTTACTGTAAAGAACCCCATGCGTAGCCTGAGGTTAAAACGCATCTCCTCTAATCGCATTGTATGTGACTGTAGCTTGAATATGTTTTGGTAACGCCATTCTCATTGGCTTACCTTTAAAAAGACTATCCCCCCTTCAGTCCATCTGCATGAATGAACCTGAATGCTGCTGCCAGGCTCATCCACCTTGCAAACCACTCCGTGTCTGCTACCCCTCTTTGCCAATCCCTCCATTGGCTGCCACTCAACCAACGAATCAAATTCAAGTTACTAACTATAACCTACAAAGCCATCCATAACTTGGCGCCCAGCTACATCACTAGCCTGGGCTCAAAATACCAACCAACTCGTTCTCTTCATTCCTCCCAGGACCTCCTGCTTTCTAGCTTCCTTGTAACCTCTTCCCATGCTCGCCTCCAGGACTTCTCCCGAGCTTCTCCCATCCCCTGGAATGCTCTACCCCAATCTGTCCGACTATCTCCAACTTTGTCTACTTTCAGACGATCCCTGAAAACACATGTCTTCAGAGAAACCTATCTGGCATCCACCTAACAACTGTACTTTTATTTTCTCCATCAGCCCATCCCCCACAGTTATTACCTCTTGTATCTCTTGACCCTCCCTCTTAGATTGTAAGCTCTAACGAGCAGGGCCCTCTGATTCCTACTGTTTTAAAGTGTATTGTATTTGTACTGTCTACCCTCAAGTTGTAAAGCGCTGCGCAAACTGTCTGCGCTATATAAATACTATATAATAATAATAATTGTATGGCCTCGTGTCCTCATGCAATCCTTGTGACTGAATAGCTTTTTTCTATGCTCTGATCACCGTTGAGGTATTTGTAAATTGCTATCATGTCCCCTCTCAGGCGTTTCTTCTCCAGGGAGAATAAATCAAACACTTCTAAACGCTCTTCGTAATTAAGGTCCTCTAATCCCCTAATAAGTTTTGTTGCCCTTCTCTGTACTCTCTCCAGCTCCAACACATTCCTTCTGAGGACTGGTGACCAGAACTGGACAGAATACTCTAGATGTGGTCGGACCAGAGTTTTATAAAGTAGAAGGATTATAGTGTTGTCTCCGGAATATATCCCCTTCCTTATGCATGCTAATATTCTGCCAGCTTTGCTAGTTGCAGCTTGACATTGCTAAGTCTATCCTCTACTAAGACCCCCAGATCTTTCTCCATTTTTGATACCCCCAGAGGTTCCCCCCTTAGCGTGTATTTTGCTTTTACGTTATTAGTCCCTAAGTGCAATACCTTGCACTTATCCACATTAAACCTAATTTGCCATGTAGTTGCCCACTCTGTTATTTTGTTCAGGTCATTCTGCAAGGTTTCTGCCTCCCGATGTGAAGTTATTGCCCTGCTTAATTTTGTGTCATCTGCAAAAAGTGAAATCGAGCTACTGACCCTGTCCTCAATGCTATTTATGAATAAATTGAACAAAATTGGACCCAGAACTGAGCCTTGGTGGACCCCACTTACCACCTCAGACCAGTCCGAGTATGCATTATTTACTACCACCCTTTGGACACGCCCCTTTAACCAGTTCCGTATCCAAGAGCAAGTGGTTGATGCCTGTGGAACTTAATTTATAAATCAACCGTTTATAGGAAATGTATCAAATGCCTTAGCAAAATCCAGGTTCACCACATCCATAGGTCTCCCACTGTCTAGTTCACAGCTCACCTCCTCAGAATGTTAACAGATTGGTTTGACATGAACACCCCTTTGTAAACCCATGCTGATTACTGGTGATAATATTATTGACAAAAGGGAGAGAAAAAAATGTCAGCACAGGATGACACTGTGGACACTTAAAAAAAGCATGTGCCACGTCCTAAACAAAATATGCATGGGAAGAATATAGACAAATGGACTTTATTGGGCCCACAAGGCGGTGATAGAGGCTTCAGCAATTTGGAATATATGTGCCTTTTGAACTGTATGTTTTATATTTGATTTTTGTTTATGTCTCTTTGTTCTACACTTGTGGTGACACATACACTATATATACATGTTTTTTAATTACTTCAAAATAAAATATTCTATTTTATGACATTAGTGTCCGAGTGTTAGTGCCAATAAAGTCCATTTGTCTATATTCTCCCGATGATATTATTGATTTTAGCAAACTCTTAGATATAGTCCATTATCATCCCCTCCAGAAGTTTACATACTATTGACGTCAGGCTGACAGGCATATAATTACCCGGGATATGCCTCTGCCCTTTTGTGAATATTGGTACCACGTTAGCTTTCCTCTAGTCACCTGGTACATTTCCTGTCATAATACTGTCAGCAAAGTATTATGACAGGAATGGATTACACGCCATCAGGCAGGAGCTCCCTTCAGATGCGACTGGCGTGACCGACGTCCAGACGTCCACATTTTGTGTGGCCACCTTTATTTTCCAGCACTGTCTTACCCTTCTTGGGCATGGAGTTCACCAGAGCTTCACAGGTTGCCACTGGAGTCCTCTTCCACTCCTCCATGATGACATCATGGAGCTGGTGGATGTTAGAGACCTTGCACACCTCCACCTTCCATTTGAGGATGCCCCACAGATGTTCAATAGGGTTTAGGTCTGGAGACATGCTTGGCCAGTCCATCACCTTTACCCTCAGCTCCTTTAGCAAGGCAGTGGTCGTCTTGGTGGTGTGTTTGGGGTCATTATCTTGTTGGAATACTTCCCTGCGGCCCAGTCTCTGAAGGGAGGGGATCATGCTCTGCTTCAGTATGTCACAGTACATGTTGGCATTCATGGTGCTGGCAGCACTCATGCAGCCCCTGACACTCCCACCACCATGTTTGACTGAAGGCAAGACACACTTGTCTTTGTACTCCTCACCTTTATGCCAACACACACGCTTGACACCATCCAAACCAAATAAGTTTATCTTGGTCTCATCAGACCACAGGACATGGTTCCAGTAATCCATGTCCTTAGTCTGCTTGTCTTCAGCAAACTGTTTGCGGGCTTTCTTGTGCATTATCTTTAGAAGATGCTTCATCCTAGGACGACAGCCATGCAGACCAATTTGATTCAGTGTGCGGCGTATGGTCTGAGCACTGACAGGCTGATCCCCCACCCCTTCAACCTCTGCAGCAATGCTGGCAGCACTCAAACATCTATTTCCCAAAGACAACCTCCAGATATGACGCCGAGCATGTCCACTCAACTTCTTTGGTCGACCATGGCGAGGCCTTTTCTGAGTGGAACCTGTCCTGTTAAATCGCTGTATGGTCTTGGCCACCGTGCTGCAGCTCAGTTTCAGGGTTTTAGCAATCTTCTTATAGCCAAGGCCATCTTTATTTAGAGCAAAAATTCTTTTTTTCAGATCCTCAGAGAGTTCTTTGCCATAAGGTGCCATGTTGAACATCCAGTGACCAGTATAAAGAGTGAGAGCGATAACACCAAATTTAACACACCTGCTCCCCATTCACACCTGAGACCTTGTAACACTAACGAGTCAAATGACACCGGGGAGGGAAAATGGCTAATTGGGCCCAATTTGGACATTTTCCTTAGGGATGTACTCACTTTTGTTGCCAGCGGTTTAGACATTAATGGCTGTGTGTTGAGTTATTTTGAGGAGACAGCAAATTTACACTGTTATACAAGCTGTACACTCACTGCTTTACATTGTAGTAAAGTCTTATTTCTTCAGTGTTGTCACATGAAAAGATATAATAAAATATTTACAAAAATGTGAGGGGTGTACTCACTTTTGTGAGATACTGTAACAGAAACATAAAAACATATTTATACTCTATGACCAAAAGCTGGTTGACACCTGACCAATACAGCTACTGTATATGACCATCACTTCCTGGCCTTTTGGTTAGGATCAAGTGTAATATCTGTTCTTATATGTGTCCAGTAGGGGTGCTTGGTCTTCATTCTGGCCTTATGGTTGGGATGTCTGGCTGTATATTACCTCTGCTGGGATGATGTAGGTCCCAAGGAATCTTCCCATGAGGAAAAGATACCGGGGCGCCCATTGGGTGAGGTGGGGCACGGAGTAATTCCCTAGTGGAGGAACCTGAGGGGCCCAGTGCCTCCTGATTTTACGCTGCTACCTGGTATGATCAGTGGCTAAGAAGGCAGAGAGGCTGTGCTGCCAAGCGCCCCCAGGGAGTGGTGTCCAGGGGGTGCCAGAGTAACACTATGTGTATGTGCTTTTTTCTGCACTACGCCCCATGGGATAGAAACTGGGGAAGTTTTTGTTCCCAGGCCACAATGCCTAGCCAGTGCACTTCCACTTCCATGTTTTTTTTGTTTTATTTTATATTTGCATACTTATTTTGCTCTTCACGTGTGTCACCCTGCACTTATTTTTTCACTTAGGATGAAGGGTGTATGTCTTCAGGCCCATGGGGTAGAAATAAAGGTTGAGATAACTATTTGTATGCTGCCAGGTCAGGAAAATTCCCTATCAATTACTGTAATTTTCCTACCTTGAAGTCTAGGGGGAGGATGTGTGGCCATCAGGTCCCTTCCTTCCCTGCCTTGGGTGGTGGGAGCTCCTCACCTAGTACTTGTTGGTCGGTTTTGGTTGACAATGAGGAGTAGGGTCCACCTGGCCTTTTGGCTAGGTGGACCTAAATGTGTCTTGCTCCCCTCAGGAGTCTTGTGCCCCGGGAGTCAGGGAAGGGTCCTTCCTCTTTGAATGAGGACTCATAGACACAGCTTAAGTGCACTTTTTCTTGTGTGTTTAAATGCACATTTTCTGTTCACTTTTAGTGCCGGTTCACACTAGGGCGACCTGTGAGGCGACCTGGTCGCCTCACAGGTCGCCGTAGGTCGCCTCCCATAGGGAAGCTACGGACCCGTTCTAATAGGAGCGACACAAGTCGCTCCGACCTAGAATAAGGGTCCGGAGCTTCTTTGGGGCGACCAGGAGGCGACCGCCATAGACTTCAATGTTATGAAGTCAGTGGCGGCCGCTCCGAGGTCGCGGTGCGAAGTAGCGTCGCGGTAGTGTGAATGGGGGCTAAATGTTTAGATTTTTGTGTACGTTTAATAAACAGAGAAAAGCCGTGATCCTCAGGATCACGACTGATCTCTGGTGAGTACCGGTTTAGGTAGCTGAGATGAAGAGCAGAGAACATGTTCTTCTCTTCTCATCACAGTACATGGACTGTTCTGTCACAAACGTCAAGTATAGAAAAGTGAGATCTGAAGATCTCACAGCCGTTACTCTAAAATATATCCATTCCAGATTTCTCCAGCTCAGAGGTGGAGAATCAGGGAGAGAAGCTGTGTGATTAGAGGAAGAAGACTTCTTTCTTCCGATATATCAGCACCAGTGTGTTCAAAATTAACCACTTAAGCCCCGGAGGATTTGGCTGCTAAACGACCAGAGGCTATTTTGCGATTCGGCACTGCGTGACTTTAACGGACAATTGCGCGGTCGTGCGACGCTGTACCTAAACGAATTTGGCGTCCTTTTTTTCCCACAAACAGAGCTTTCTTTTGGCGGTATTTGATCACCTGTGCGATTTTTTGATCACGTGCTATAAACAAAAAAAGAGCGTCAATTTTGCAAAAATAGCAATATTTTTCCCTTTTTTTTATATGAAATTCCCCCAAAAAAAAATGTAAAAATCAAAATTTTTTAATATTTTCGGCCAATTTGTTTTATGCTACCTATGTTTGGTAAAAAAAATCGCAAAAAGCGTATTTTGATTGGTTTGCGCAAAAGTTATTGCGTTTACTAACAAAGGGAAAGATTTTTGTCATTTTTGTTGTTTTTTTTTTTAACGCGTAATGGCGGCGATCTGCGATTTTTTTTGCGGTACTGCGACATTGCGGCGGACAGATCGGACCCTTGACTGACATTTTTGACACTTTTGGGGTTACCAGTGACATTTCTACAGTAATCAGTGCTATACATATGCACTGTTACTGTAAAAATACACTGGTAGTGAAGGGGTTAACTTTATTTGAGAGGGAGGGGCTGTGTGTGTCCCTAGGGGCGTGATTCTAACTGTGATTGGCTGTGGCTTCAACTGTATGCAGAGTGATCAATGGATCTACATAGTAGATCCATGTGATCATCTCTCATACAGAGAGGAGAATGACAGGCAGCTTGTTTACACAAGCTGCCTGACTTTCTCCCTCTCCCCCGCCGATCGCAGAGTGGCCGGCGGCGATCGGGTCCGCCGGTCACACGCGCGGGGGGGTCCGTGACCACGCGGGAGCGGGAGCGCGCCTCCGGCGGCGCGCGCTCGCTCCCTAAACCCTCACAGGCGAGCGACGTAGACCTACGTCACTTTGCCTGTGAGGGGCTGACCGCCGCCGTAGATAGTCGTGCGGCGGTCGGCAAGTGGTTAAAAAAAAAAATATATATATATATATATATATATATTGTATGTATGTATGTGTGTGTGAGTATATGTATGTATATATATATATATATATATATATATATATATATACACAGTGCCTTGCGAAAGTATTCGGCCCCCTTGAACTTTGCGACCTTTTGCCACATTTCAGGCTTCAAACATAAAGATATAAAACTGTAATTTTTTGTGAAGAATCAACAACAAGGGGGACACAATCATGAAGTGTAACAAAATTTATTGGATATTTCAAACTTTTTTAACAAATAAAAAACTGAAAAATTGGGCGTGCAAAATTATTCAGCCCCCTTAAGTTAATATATAAAACCAAATTTAAGCAGCGCTAGCATATAACATCAACCTTTCAATTTAGTGATATATATAAGATGAATAAATAAATAGTCCTTTTAAAATAAGTGAAATATCCAAATAAAGTGCTCCAGTGCAGAAATAAATTAATTAAAGGTGCTCCAAGGTGATGGTGACCCCTCTTGGCTCCCCACTCACCGCAATGCCAGATTATTAGAGCTTGAAATATATGCTGCACAGAGCCTCCTTTCATGGACTGTCACTCGGTGTGCTCATATGTCCTCAGATGGAAATGGGTATGATCCTCCTCCATGGACACCATTAAAATATAAAAGGACCACACATAGTGAAGTATGTATTTAAAATGTATTGCCAAAAGTAAGGGTTTAAAAACTTACTCACAAGCATGTGTAAACGGTATCACAATCACAATCGATAACAGAGATGGTGGACGCCGCTTCTAGCCTGCGTTCCACTGCATAACCAGGAAGTGCTTTGTCGGAAGTGACGATACGTCTGGTCCGCGCCGGAAGTTACGTCAACGCGTTTCGCCCTCCTTCTGGGCATTTTAAGTTAATACTTTGTAGCGCCACCTTTTGCTGTGATTACAGCTGTAAGTCGCTTGGGGAAGGTCTCTATCAGTTTTGCACATCGAGAGACTGAAATTTTTGCCCATTCCTCCTTGCAAAACAGCTCGAGCTCAGTGAGGTTGGATGGAGAGCGTTTGTGAACAGCAGTTTTCAGTTCTTTCCACAGATTCTCGGTTGGATTCAGGTCTGGACTTTGACTTGGCCATTCTAACACCTGGATATGTTTATTTGTGAACCATTCCATTGTAGATTTTGCTTTATGTTTTGGATCATTGTCTTGTTGGAAGACAAATCTCCGTCCCAGTCTCAGGTCTTTTGCAGTCTTTTTCACGACATTACTTCCGTTTTTTTTACATGGAGACCCGATCAGAGCCGAATGCGGCTTTGATCGGGTCTTCGGCGTCCATGCAGGTAGTATGCCCAGGTTTCCCAGTGGGACAGGAGACCCGGGCGAGCTGCAGAAGGCGGCGGGAGGGGGGAGAAGTCCCCTCCTGCTCCTTGTAATGACAGCCGAGCGGCTTCTCAGCCGCATCGTTTGTCATTACAGGACAGCCGAACTTTGTCTATGGACGCCGGTATCGGGGTGATGCCTCTAGCTGCAGGCATCACTCTGGTACAGCACTTTCCCGAAATATCGGTAACCTCAGGGGCCGATTCCGATATATCGGGGAAAGTGCATATCGGCCCTCGATATATCGGCTTTGCCGATAATCGGTCGATCCCTACTGGAAACACTTGGACTCATTTGGAGGACAAACATTTGATCATATCTATACCCTATATGTACATGAAGGTAATGCTGCAAAAACATAAAGGCACTGCTTTGCTTATAATTAACTCTGTATATACAATACCAGAAGGTGTTATTGGTTGGTACAAGGAGCAATGGGACTACTCAGGTAATACTGATGACGGTCAGTGGGTAGGAAAGGGTGCAGAAAACCTTAATTAATTTCTGGAAAAAAAAAAGAAATTCAGAGCATGGATGACAGGCAGACTGTAATGTGGAAAGCTTTTAATCGCTAAAGTTATTCTGGAGATTAACGTTTATGAAGCAGGTTCATTGTGTGCCTGGCTGCGACACCGAGAGCCAAACACGACCAAAAAACATCCCGGAGAGGAACAGCAAGGAAAATCCACATTGCAGTCACCCAGGTGGAAAGTTCAACGGCTTCCAACTCAAACAATATGGTCATTGTGCAATGCTGGCGATCGCCGGGAACTTTAATCAATATCGCAAACACTGCGTGGAGGGGGCAGCGATGTGAGGGGAGGAACAGCACATAACAATACAAATATTACCGTATATACTCGAGTATAAGCCGACCCGAGTATAAGCCGAGGCCCCTACTTTTACCACAAAAAGATGGGAAAAATCATTGACTCGAGTATAAGCCTAGGGTGAGAATGCAGGGCGGCGGGCATGGTACCGGAGAATGCAGGGTGACTGGCATGGTGCAGGAGAATGCAGGGTACTGGCATGGTGCAGGAGAATGCAGGGTACTGGCATGGTACAGGAGAATGCAGGGTACTGGCATGGTGCAGGAGAATGCAGGGTACTGGCATGGTGCAGAATGCAGGGTACTGGCATGGTGCAGGAGAATGCAGGGTACTGGCATGGCGCAGAATGCAGGGTAATGGCATGGTACAGGAGAATGCAGGGTACTGGCATGGTGCAGGAGAATGCAGGGTACTGGCATGGTGCAGGAGAATGCAGGGTACTGGCATGGTGCAGAATGCAGGGTACTGGCATGGTGCAGGAGAATGCAGGGTACTGGCATGGTGCAGGAGAATGCAGGGTACTGGCATGGTGCAGGAGAATGCAGGGTACTGGCATGGTGCAGGAGAGTGCAGGGTACTGGCATGGTGCAGGAGAATGCAGGGTACTGGCATGGTGCAGGAGAATGCAGGGTACTGGCATGGTGCAGGAGAATGCAGGGTACTGGCATGGTGCAGAATGCAGGGTACTGGCATGGTGCAGGAGAATGCAGGGTACTGGCATGGTACAGGAGAATGCAGGGTACTGGCATGGTACAGGAGAATGCAGGGTACTGGCATGGTACAGGAGAATGCAGGGTACTGGCATGGTACAAGAGGATCCGGGGGTTGTGGGCATACTACAGGAGATGCAGTGCTGTGGGCATGGTACAGGTGGACCATGCCCGCAGCACTGCATCCCTTGTAGTGTGCCCGCAGCCCTGCATAATGGCAGGCAGTGTCACTTACCTGTTCCAGAGGCGCCTTCATTTTAAAAATGGCGCCGCCCGGCGCCGACACGTCATTGCGCACGCGCCGCCACCGCTCGTATAATTTCAGCTATTCCCGGCCTCTCCCGAGCGGCGGCGACGCGTGCGCGGTTACATGTATGCGACGGGCGGCGCCATTTTTAAAGCTTAAGCCCGTCGGAGCGGCCAGTGAATTTTTTTTTTCCTTGACTCGAGTATAAGCCGAGGGGGACGTTTTCAGCACAAAAAAATGTGCTGAAAAACTCGGCTTATACTCGAGTATATACGGTATTAGTCATTATTCTCTACGAGTCTGCTGGGATGGGGGTAGTACAGTCTTCCAGCACATGACTTGCATTTTTCCACCAGGGTGCAACTGTAGTGACCTTAGAGTGTAAGCTCCTCTGGTACAGAGACTGATGTGACTGGCTCAGTGATCTCTGTACAGCACTGCGGTATATGTCAGAGCTATATAAATGTATAATAATAATAGTGTGTGACTGTGGGGGACATTAGAATGTAAGCTCCTCTGGTACAGAGACTGATGTGACTGGCTCAGTGTTCTCTGTACAGCACTGCGGTATATGTCAGAGCTATATAAATGTATAATAATAGTGTGTGACTGTGGGGGACATTAGAGTGTAAGCTCCTCTGGTACAGAGACTGATGTGACTGGCTCAGTGTTCTCTGTACAGCACTGCGGTATATGTCAGAGCTGTATAAATGTGTAATAATTATAATGTGTGACTGTGGGGGACATTAGAATGTAAGCTCCTTTGGTACAGAGACTGATGTGACTGTGGGGGGACATTAGAGTGTAAGCTCCTCTGGTACAGAGACTGATGTGACTGTGGGGGGACATTAGAGTGTAAGCTCCTCTGGTACAGAGACTGATGTGACTGGCTCAGTGTACTCTGTACAGCAATGCTGTATATGTCAGAGCTATATGACTGTATAATAATAATAGTGTGTGACTGTGGGGGACATTAGAGTGTAAATTTTTGTTTATTAAAAATCTTACAAATATGCAACATAATAAAAACATATTTACATAAATACAGAATAAATAAATGATATATAAACAAACAAAAGGTAGCTTGCTTCAGCATAAAAAAACAAACTAGCTTTTTTTGCCAGAAAACATAAACAGAACCAAATATACAAACCAAGATAAATGTTATTATTATTATTATTATTATAATGCACAACAAAGCAATAACCTCCACCCAAACATCCTCAGGCTAAGGAACAATTGAACATGTATCCCATGCAAGGAGCCTTTTTCCAAAAATCTGATCTTCTAAAAATCTAGGGGACGTGAAAGGACAGAAAGAAAAGCTGCACACCCAGAGACTGACAGACAGCAGCTACGGGGACCTGACATTCCTCCACGCCTTTGCCCAGGCCCCCAGCTGCCACCTGTCCTTCTCAAGAACCTGAATCTTTCCAACCTCACCCAGAATGTTGTACACCACCACCTCGACAGGAAGGACTTTTTTCCCGAGTGGAAACCTGACATCGTCCATTCTACGTGAAGTAACGGACTACTAAGCTAACTAGAAAAAGTGTCTCGAAATCAAAATCCCAAAGTGTCTCAAAACACCCGTACGACCACTCCGCATAACTTAACCACTTAAGCCCAGGAAGATTTTACCCCCATTCCGGTCAGGGCCTATTTTGCGATTCGGCACTGCGTGACTTTAACGGACAATTGCGCGGTCGTGCAACGCTGTACCTAAACAAATTTGACATTCTTTTTTTCCCACAAACAGAGCTTTCTTTTGGTGGTATTTGATCACCTGTGCGATTTTTTTAATCATGCGCTATAAACCAAAAAAGAGCGACAATTCTGCAAAAATAACAATATTTTTCACATTTTTTAATATGAAATTCCCCCCAAAAAAATGTAAAAATCAAAATTTTTTAACATTTTCGGCCAATTTGTTTTATGCTACATATGTTTGGTTAAAAAAAATCGCAAAAAGCGTATTTTGATTGGTTTGCGCAAAAGTTATTGCGTTTACTAACAAAGGGAAATATTTTTGTCATTTTTGTTGTTTTTTTTTTAAAGCGTAATGGCGGCGATCTGCGTTTTTTTTTGCGGTACTGCGACATTGCGGCTGACAGATCGGACCCTTGACTGACATTTTTTGACACTTTTGGGGTTACCAGTACTATACATATGCACTGTTACTGTAAAATTACACTGGCAGTGAAGGAGTTAACTTTTTTTGAGAGGGAGGGGCTATGTGTGTCCCTAGGGGCGTGATTCTAACTGTGATTGGCTGTGGCTTGAGGTGTAGGAACAGTGATCAACGGTTCTACATAGTAGAACCGTATGATCACCATTCCTACACCGGGGAGAATGACAGGCGGCTTGTTTACATTAGCCGCCTGCCTTTCTCCCTCTGCACCGACGATCGCCGAGTGACCGGCGGGTCCGCCGGTCACACGCGCGGGGGGGGGGTCCGTGACCGCGCGGAAACGTGCCTCCCGGGGCGCGCGCTCGCTCCCTAGACCCTCACAGGCTAGCAACGTAGTACTACGTCGCTCTGCCTGTGAGGGGCTGATCGCCGCAGTAAATAGTCGTGCAGCGGTCGGCAAGCGGTT
Source organism: Pelophylax lessonae (assembly GCF_965119305.1). NCBI lineage: Eukaryota > Metazoa > Chordata > Amphibia > Anura > Ranidae > Pelophylax > Pelophylax lessonae. The sequence goes on along the minus strand of NC_138769.1, from coordinate 730,544,993 downwards.
AAGCGGGAAAGGAAAGGGATACCCAGAGCCACGCCCATCCCCTTATAGACCTCTATATTGAAGGGGCACTGAAGCAAGAAATGGTTCATAGTCTCCTCCATACCTCCACACTCCACTCTTGGACAGCCACGGTTCTCCGGCGAGCGATGCTTCAAGTTGCCCTTCACATAGAGTCTGCCATGGAACGAGAGTCAGGCCAAATCCTGAAACTTCAAAGGGATTCTCTCCAGATTATTAAAATGCAGACCTTCCTTTATAACAGGGCCTGAGCAATCCCTAAAGGCCAGTGGCTTGCTAAAGAAAGATTTAACAACCCTCCTCTCCAGGGCCTTCCTAGGAAGATACTTAATTTCCTCTGCCGTCACTCGCCACTGCCGAAGCATTTTCAGGCACGGGGCAATGTAAGCCGGGAGCTTACCATGTTGGACCCTCAGAATTTTCACTGGCCCGCCATTCTCCCAGCTTCGCAGAACAGGCCTAAACCAGGACTGAAAAATATCAACCCACCCAGGCGGTTCCTCTGAAAGCATGTTACCAAAATTATATTTCAAAAACATCAGAGAAAAGAATACCACCGGGTTGACCAAACCTGGGCTACCCATCCGCCTGGGAAGGTAGGTTATAGACCTTTTAATGAGGTCCAGTCTGTTCCCCCATAGCAGCTGGAAGAAACAGCTGTAGATCTTTGCATAGAGAGACACTGGCAAAACACAGACTAAGCTGACATACAGAAATACTGGGATCAGGTAAGTTTTAATCAGGTTAATCCTTTCCCTGTAAGAGAGTTTCCATTCCTTCCAGCTGGCAATCTTGGCATCTGCATCTTGTAGCCTGCTTTCCCAATTTGCATGGCCATAATCACCGGGACCAAATTTGATGCCTAAAACTTTAATTTCCTGTCGGGGGTCTGGGAAGGTGTCCGGAAGCTCAAAGACATCGCCTTCTTCTCCCATCCAAAAAACTTCACTCTTATCCTGATTGGTCTTTGAGACGGATGCCTCAGCATACTGCTCCATCACCGAGACCACCTCCTTCGCCTCCTCTGTCCCAGAGATGAAAACAGACACGTCATCAGCATAGGCCACAACCCTCAAAGGGGGCTCACCAGGAATGGCCAAAGGCACCCCTCACAACGGTCCGCTCTCTAACCTCCTGATGAAGGTATTGATTGTGAACGCGTTCATCCTCCCCCAACCGCTGCATGGTGATTAGGAAGAAGCCAGTTGGAGAGCTCCCAGGCTTGATGTTTGTTCCAGCTGAGACCAAAGCAGAGTGAGCCAGCTGCACCGTGCACAACAGCACCACCTGGTGGAGAGACTGATGTGACTGGCTCAGTGTTCTCTGTACAGCACTGCGGTATATGTCAGAGCTATACTGTATAAATGTATAATAATAATAGAGTGTCACTGTGGGGGGACATTAGAGTGTAAGCTCCTCTGGTACAGAGACTGATGTGACTGGCTCAGTGATCTCTGTACAGCACTGCGGTATATGTCAGAGCTACATAAATATATAATAATAATAGTGTGTGACTGTGGGGGGACATTAGAGTGTAAGCTCCTCTGGTACAGAGACTAATGTGACTGGCTCAGTGATCTCTGTACAGCACTGCGGTATATGTCAGAGCTATATAAATATATAATAATGATAATAGTGGTTCACTGTGGGGGGACATTAGAGTGTAAGCTTCTTTGGTGCAGAGACTGTACCCTTTCCAGAAGGAGTTCAGTCCTCATATTTTTTTGATGACAGGTTCCCTTTAATATAAGTGATCCAGAATAGTATGTCAGTGTGCCTGGCAGGGGGAGGCGATGGGGATTTTGTTTTCCTAGATTGAGTAATTTGGGGCAGAGATTGTATCTCAGGTGCTGCCAGGAAGACATTGTGCAACGTGCATTCATCTGTATAAATCACTCTGAGCGACAAGCTGACAGTCACAGCCACTATCACCATGAGGGTCCCCATCGCACTGTGCTCCCTCCTGTACCTCCTCTGCCTCTCCAACGCCTATCCACTGTGAGTATACTGTGTGAGTGTGTTTGCTGTATTCTATAGGGTGTCAGTACCAGCTCAGCTATGGGAAGTCTTCCTCTACTCTGTGTGTCCTCCTTCACACGTGTGGGTCTTATATATATATATATATATAGATATATAGATATATATATATATATCTATATATCTATATCTATATATATATATATATATATATATATATATATATATATATATATATATATATATATATATATATATATATATATAGACACACGCACTATATTACCATAAGTATTGGGACGCCTGCCTTTACACACACATGAACTTTAATGGCATCCCAGTCTTAGTCCGTAGGGTTCAATATTGAGTTGGCCCACCCTTTGCAGCTATAACAGCTTCAACTCTTCTGGGAAGGCTGTCCACAAGGTTTAGGAGTGTGTCTATGGGAATGTTTGACCATTCTTCCAGAAGCGCATTTCTGAGGTCTGGCACTGATGTAGGATGAGAAGGCCTGGCTCGCAGTCTTATTTATCCCAAAGGTGTTCTATCGGGTTGAGGTCAGGACTCTGTGCAGGCCAGTCAAGTTCTTGCACCCCCAGACTCACTCATCCATGTCTTTATGGACCTTGCTTTGTGCACTGGTCCCAATCATTTGGTGGAGAGGGGATTATGATGTGGGTTTGTTTTTAAGAGGTTGGGATTGGTTCCTTAGTTCCAGTGAAGGAACTCCTAAAGGCGTCAGCATACCAAGACATTTTGGGCAATTTCACGCTCCCAACTTTGTAGGAACAGTTTGGGGATGGCCCTTCTGATTATGCAATCAATCAGATGTCAAAAAATGATAATTTGGTTCAACACCAATGAAAAACCGGCTGCCAATGATTTGTTATACTGAGGAAAGTTGCCTACAGCTGTAAAATCAGTCACTTTCCACTCTAGAAGCTTTATTTGTATAGCTGTGGGTCCATGGAAAATGCATGCAAATTCTTTCTGTGCTAATGGGGCAAAGTTGAATGTCCTCCAGTTGTATTCCCTGCAATTTGAATGTGTGAATACACAAAATACCACATACTTGGCCACTAGATGGCGCCGACTATCATAGGGAATTAGTATGACTTTAGCACCACCTAGTGGCCATAATGATGTTTTTTCAGCCAGTGTCAGGACAAGGTCACCTAGAGCCCGGGGCAAATATACCATAGTGCGCTCCCCCAATATTGAGTGCTTATCTGCATGCTTAGCTCCAATCCTCTCATTCCACATATTCTCCCATGCTCCCAGCACATTCTGCCCCCCACCCCAATAACAAAATTCTCCCTTCTTAACACAAATCCTCTAACCCTCAAATTTCCCCTCTGAGCATGCAAAAAAACCTCTCCCTCCACCACTCCAAATCCCCCATCCTAGCACAAATCCCCCACCCCCAAATTTTCCCTTCTAGAACAAATGCCACCCAATCATCCATACTAGCACAAATCCCCCTCCCCAAAAACATTCCCCTCCTAGCAAAAATTCCCTCCTCCCACCATATTACCTTTTCTAGGTATGTCACAGTACATGTTGGCATTCATGGTTCTCTCAATGAACTGTAGCTCCCCAGTGCCGGCAGCACTCATGCAGCCCCAGACCCAGACACTCCCACCACCATGCTTGACTGTAGGCAAGACAAACTTGTCTTTGTACTCCTCACCTGGTTGTCATCACACACGCCTGACACCATCTGAACCAAATAAGTTTATCTTGGTCTCATCAGACCACAGGACATGGTTCCAGTATTCCAAGTCCTTAGTCTGCTTGTCTTCAGCAAACTGTTTGCAGGCTTTCTTGTGCATCATCTTTAGAAGACGCTTCCTTCTGGGATGACAGCCATGCAGATCAATTTGGTGCAGTGTGCGGCGTATGGTCTGAGCACTGACAGGCTGACCCCCCACCCCTTCAACCTCTGCAGCAATGCTGGCAGCACTCATACATCTATTTCCCAAAGACAACCTCTGGATATGACGCTGAGCACGTGCACTCGACTTCTTTGGTTGACCGTGGCAAGGCCTGTTCTGAAAGGAACCGCTGTATGGTCTTGGCCACCGTGCTGCAGCTCAGTTTCAGGGTCTCGCAATCTTCGTATAGCCGAGGCCATCTTTATGTAGAGCAACAATTCTTTTTATCAGATCTTCAGAGAGTTCTTTGCCATGAGGTGCCATGTTGAACTTGCAGTGACCAGTATGAGAGAGTGAGAGCGATAACACCAAATTTAACTCCTGCTCCCCGTTCACACCTGAGACCTTGTAACACTAATGAGTCACATGACACCGGGGAGGGAAAATGGCTAATTGGGCCCAATTTGGACATTTTTCCTTAGGGGTGTACTCACTTTTGTTGCCAGCGGTTTAGGCATTAATGGCTGTGTGTTGAGTTATTTTGAGGGGACAGCAAATTTCCACTGTTATACAAGCTGTACACTCACTACTTTACATTGTAGCAAAGTGTAATTTCTTCAGTGTTGTCACATGAAAAGATAGAATGAAATATTTACAAAAATGTGAGGGGTGTACTCACTTTTGTGAGATACTGTAGCTGCAGTTAGACAGATGTCTGAGCCTGGACAAAGTCAGCTGCGTCCAAGTTCGGACATCTGTCCCTAACCGCAGCTATCTGCTGTAAATCTACAAAACAGGAAGCAAGAGAAAATCCCTCCAAAGTAATATCAGATCTAGAAGATTTCCCCTTAATTCCTGTTCTGTGGACAAATGTCGATTCTTGCTGCCAACATCCGGCAGACGCAGCTACTCGGTCATGTGACAGAGACCTTACAGCTCCTGAGTTTACAGAGCAAATCCCGGCTGTCATTTTTCAGTGGCAACAGGCAGATAGACAGGAAAAGTACAAATCTCCCTTCCTTTTCTTTCCTTTTCTTTCCTTTTCTTTCCTTTTCTTTCCTTTTCTTTTTTTTTAAGCTTTGCAGTGCACACCTAAAAACTAGCACCAGGTGCATAACAAAGGGAGCACATGAAAGAGTGCACAGGGTGTATGGTGTACACCAGAGGCGTAACTAGAACCTTCAGGGCCCCCGGTACAGGAAACCATGAAGGGCCTCCCGGACCCCTTCCTTCAAGCCTGGGGCTCTTCCCACTGATCCTGGGGCCCTTTACTCTCGTTGCGGGGGCCCTTTATTACAGTCCTGCAGTGGGACCCTTTCACAAGTTCTGCAGTGGGCCCCCTTCCTGCCATCTTGGGGCCTCCCCACGGTGGTGGAATGCCAGGGCCTGGTCGCAAGTGTGACCTTTGGAAGTTCACCCACTGGTGGCGGTAGTTTTTATTTTTTGGTTTTTTAATTGTATTTTTTGTTATCATTTTTTTTATTTTTTTTTTTACAATGTCACTGACTATGACTCTGTCCATTCAGAAAAGGAAGGAGCTGGTAAATTACATATTTACCAACCCCTTCCTGGTTCTTTATTGTGACACATCCCCTGAAGCAGAGGGGAGGGAGCACAGTGGGGAGGAGCACAGTAGGGGGTGGGGCAGCACAGTGCTGGGGGGGGGGGAAACCAGGCAGGGCTGGAGGGACGGTAGCCCTGGGCACAATGGTTTATTGCAGGGATGGGGGGGCACCTTGACCCTAACCCTAAGGGAAGGAGGTGGCGCAGTTTGGCATTCTTGCCCTGGGCCCTGGATGACCTTGTCCCAGCACTGGAACCAGGGGAGCACACAGGGGCCCAGAGACAGCAGAACACAAGTGAACTGGATAGGAGGAGTGGTGGGGGCAGTATACAGAGGAGAGGGGAGGGAGCACAGTGGGGGGGGGGCAATGGGGGGGGAGCAGTGAGGGGGGGGGCCAGGGGAACACACAGGGGCCCAGAGACAGCAGAACACAAGTGAACTGGATAGGAGGAGTGGTGGGGGCAGCATACAGAGGAGAGGGGAGGGAGCACAGTGGGGGGGGGGAGCAGTGAGGGGGGGACCAGGGGAGCACACAGGGGCCCAGAGACAGCAGAACAGAAGTGAACTGGATAGGAGGAGTGGTGGGGGCAGTATACAGAGGAGAGGGGAGGGAGCACAGTGGGGGGGGCACAGTGGGGGGGGACCAGGGGAGCACACGGGGGCCCAGAGACAGCAGAACACAGGTGAACTGGATAGGAGGAGTGGCGGGGGCAGCATACAGAGGAACCAATCTCCTCCATTTTCCTCCTGCAGCTACAGGAGGAAAAAGGAGGACAGTGATTTCTCTACATGCTGCCCCCGCCTCTCCTATCAAGGTGTACAGGGGAGCCGCACAGGCCCCCTTGGAGCATGGGGCCCGGTTGCAATTGCAACCCCTGTAGTTATGCCCCTGGTGTACATTTTGCCCTCCACCAAAGAGAAAGGACCCTGGCCCCGATCCCCTGGGGGGACAAGACGACAGACAAATACTGGGGTATATGTGGTTCACCCAGCCAAATCCAGGCAGACCCCATACTTCAGGGAACCTGCAGAAGCAAGGAGCTCCATATACTAGATGGGGCTTCCCTGAAATGCCTAACCCATCCCACCCCAAAGACTTTCAGGTTAAGTCCGAGGACTTACACCCTACTAATTGGGAGTTAAAGTGCATCCTGCTGTGCGAAAAAATATAAAAAATAGTGGAAAGAAATAAAGAAAAAGTTCTTTGGTGCTATTGTGAAATCCATTGACAAAGTACAGCTTGTGCACTTCCATGAATTTCTCGTCAATGTGTGTAGGACATCTAGTGTCCACAATTGGAATTACACAAAAGCAGCCGAGTACAGCTGCATACAGCTGTTCGAAGTGTAGAAGGATTAGAACTCTCAATGATTTATTGACTGATATCTGGGGCTCCCTTAGGGTACATTCACACTAAAGCGTTTCATGAACGCACAATCGCACAATTCTGCATGCATTCACGAAACATTTAAAAATAGCGTTAAGCCTAGTGATCAACCGATATTGTTTTTTCACCGCTGATACTGATACCGATATTTTGGTCATCGGATATCGGTATCAGCCGACATCTGCCGATATTTTCGGACATTAATTTTTTTTTTTTTAATGTCTACAGGTACTGTGGTGGAGGGATCTGGAGGTCTAAAAGACCCCAAATCCCTCCTCTGCACTTACAGCATTCAAAATGCCAAGTTTGGCTGTTTTGAATGCTGTAAGATTTTGAATTCGGTGCCGCCAGTACCCGGAAGTGATGTCAATTCAAAGAAATGGAGACTCGGTCAGAAGGCGGCGGTGCAGATGGAGACCCGGTCAGACGGCGGCGCTAAAGGTAGGATGCCCAGGTCTCCCGGTGGGACGGGAGACCCGGGCGAGCCGTGGAAGGCGGCGGGAGGGGGGGGGACGTCCCCTCCCACTCCTTGGAATGACAGTCGAGCGACTTCTCAGCCGCATCAGCTGTCATTACAAGACAGCCGACCCTCGGCTATGGACGCCGGTACCGGGGTGATGCCCCCTTCCCGAAATTTCGGCAATATTGGTAAATCAAAAGGCCGATTCTGATATATCGGGGAAAGTGCACATCGGCCCTCGATATAGCGGTCAATCCCTAGTTAAGCCACGTCATATGTTTTTTTTTTCTTCATGTCAAAATCAATGGTTCCTTATGGGACCCCATTGATTTGAATGGAAGTCGCATCCAAGTCGAATCATGATGATCCGACTTGTGGTGCGACTTGCACTCCAAGGATCTTGAAGAGAAACTCCACGCCAAAATGGAAAAAAAACGGCGTGGGGGGTCCTTCCCCCCGCCCCCACCGGGTTTCATACCAGACCTATTGGTCTGGTATGGATTTTGGGGGGACCCTACGCCCTTTTTTGGAATTGGGTTCCCCTCAAAATCCATACCAGACCAAAGGGGCCTGGTTTTTCCATTTTCCATTTTGGCGTGGAGTTCCCCTTCAAGATCCTAAGAGCGCAAGTCACACCACAAGTCAGGTCTTGGATGCGACTTCTATTCAAATCAATGGGCTTAAAGCCGTATAAAAAACAGCTCATAGGCAACCACTGATTTTGAACGGAGGCAGGAAAACGCGGCTAAAAGTCAACGCGGCCAAACACGCATAAAAGCCAATGGAAAAAGCTACTAAAAGCGCGTTTTTACAGCTGCTTTTCCCAGGCGTTGGTAGTGGCTCTGCAGCTCGGGGCCTTAATGGCACTTCAAATGTGGCAAAATACGCAGAGCTAATTTGGGCAGCTCAGTAACCGCTTGCCGACCGCCCCACGCAAAAATACTGCAGGAGAGAGGCTCGGCTGCGCAAAATCTCGTAGCTCTACGTGAATTTGTGCACGCGGTCTCGGTGGCGTGTGTGCCGCCGGAGTCGCGCTCCTGCTGTGTTTAGACACAGCGGGAGGTGGGCCGCGGGAGGAGGGGCAGCGATTGCCGCTGGCCTCCTGCTATTATCAGATAAACTGACAGAAGACCCGCCTGCTTATGTATACAAAGCAGGCGGATCTTCTGTCACACAGACAGGGAGAGATCAGCAGTTTCAGCTAAACTACAACCCCCGATCTCTCTGTGCCTGTCACAGAACCCCCCCCCCCCCCCCCCGACAGTCAGTAAGCACAGTTAGGCATACATTAACCTCTTTGATCACCCCCAGTGTTAACCCCTTCCTTGCCAGTGTCATTTATACAATAACAGTGCATATTATTTAGCACTGATCACTGTATTGGTGTCACTGGTCCCCAAAACATGTCAAAAATGTCAGTTAGGGGTCCGATCTGGCCACCCCAATGTCGCAGTCCCGCTAAAAATCGCAGATCACCGCCATTACTGATAAAAAAAAAAATAAATAAAACGTCAAAAAATCTATCCCGTAGTTTTGTAAACGCTATAACTTTTGCGCAAACCAATTAAAATACACTTTTTGTGATTTTTTTTTTATTTTTTTTTACCAAATATATGTAGCAGAATACAAATTGGCCTAAACTTATAAAAAAAAAAAATTAGATTGTTTAAAAAATTTTTATTGGGAATGTTTTATAGCATAAAGTAAAAACTATGGCGTTTTTTTTCAAAATTGTCGCTTTTTTTTTGTTTATAGCGCAAAATCTAAAAAACGCAGAGGTGATCAAATACCGCCAAAAGAAATCTCTGTTTGTGGGAAAAAAGGACGTCAATTTTATTTGGGTACAGCGTCGCACGACCGCGCAATTTTTCGATAAAGTAACGCAGTGCCGAATCACAAAAAATGGCCTGGTCCATGGGCGTTCACAAGGGGGGGGGGGGGGGGGCGAGGGCCCCCCTGGAAATCTCCTGGCCTGCTCTAGGAGGGGAATCTATGGGGACCCTGCTCTAAAGGGGATCTATGGGGGACCCTGGCCTGGCCTGCTCTAAAGGGGGATCTATGGATCTATGAGGATCCTGACCTGCTCTAAAAGGGGATCTATAGGGATCCTGACCTGCTCTAAAGGGGGATCTATGAGGGACCCTGGCCTGGCCTGCTCTAAAGGGGGATCTATGGGGACCTTGGCCTGCTCTAAAGGGGATCTATGGGGGCACCCCGGCCTGGCCTGCTCTAAAGGGGGATCTATGGGGATCCTGACCTGCTCTAAAGGGGGATTTATGGGGATCCTGACCTGCTCTACAGGGGATCTATGAGGGACCCTGGCCTGGCATGCTCTAAAGGGGGATCTATGGGGACCCTGGCCTGCTCTATAGGGGATCTATGAGGGACCCTAGCATGGCCTGGCCTGCTCTAAAGGGGGATCTATGGGGACCCTGGCCTGCTCTACAGGGGATCTATGGGGACCCTGGCCTGGCCTGCTCTAAAGGGGGATCTATGGGGGCACCCTGGCCTGGCCTGCTCTAAAGGGGGATCTATGGGGACCCTGGCCTGCTCTACAGGGGATCTATGGGGACCCTGGCCTGCTCCAAAGGGGGTCATATTGGCCAAATATATACATACTCTTTGCAGGGAGAGCCTGGAGTACCTGGTGGTGCAGGAAAGCACGGGGAATATAGGCTAAAAGGTAAGACTAAAGAGGGATCCATGGGAACCCTGGCCGGCGCTAAAGGAGGATCTATGGGGGACCCTAAACTGGCCTTCTCTAAAGGGGGATCTATGGGGACCCTGCTCTAAAGGGGATCTATGGGGAACCTGGCCTTGCCTGCTGTAAAGGAGGATCTATGGGGGACCCTGGCCTGGGTTTCTCTAAAGGGGGATATATGGGGACCCTGCTCTAAAGGGGATCTATGGGGGGCCCTGGCCTGGGTTTCTCTAAAGGGGGATCTATGGGGACCCTGCTCTAAAGGGGATCTATGGGGGACACTGGCCTGCTGTAAAGGGGGAATCTATGGGGGCAAAAAGGGGCGGAGCATGGGTGACCTTAAAATGATGCCCCACCCTGAAAAAAGTTCTGTGGACGCCCATGGCCTGGTCATTAGGGGGTAAAACCTTCCGGAGCTGAAGTGAATAAAAATGAATGTGCATAGAGCAAAATCGCACATCTGCACAGCGAGATTTTGCACGTGTTTACAAAACTTTGTAGTTTGAACCTTATAGTGGCCCCCCACACACACTTCAATAAATTAACGATTTATTTTCTAATCGATCTCTTTTGATAGGAATAATCGATCTATGGTCAACAACCCTCCCAATCGATATGCCACACACTGGAAGTGGATATCGAATAATAACCAATATACGATCGCAGGTTATCAAAAACATCACTATTTCCACCATGTGATCACATAATCTGATCAATCAAAATACAGTCAATTTTCACTAACGAGGTGACCCAGTGCTGCCGATCAATGCAAAATGATCAATAATATTCTGGTCTGGACCTTTCGACTCGGTTCGATTGAATCTGATCAAAACTGAGTCTAAATGAATCAGCTGTTCGATTGTTCATTTTGATCGAATCACGCATTGATTGGATAACAATGATCAAAACATTAATAAAAGTGAGGAAAACTGCGCTTCGGTCAATATGGAAAAGAAAAAAAAGAAATATTAAAATTGATTTACTAAAACTGGAGGGTGCAAACTCTGGTGCAGCTGTGCATGGCAGCCAATCAGCTTCTGACTTCAGCTTGTTCAATGAAGCTTTGATAATAAAACCTAAAAGCTGATTGGTTTCTACGCAGAGCTCTCTATTGAACCAAGCACCATTTTTGCTTTAACCACTTCTGGACCGGAAGGATTTTCCCCCTTAATGACCAGACCATATTTTGCGATTCGGCACTGCGTTATTTTAATGGACAATTGCGCGGTCGTGCGACGCCGTACCCAAATAAAATTGATGTCCTTTTTTTTCCCCACAAATAGAGCTTTCTTTTGCTGGTATTTTTAAATATAATTTTTTATTTTTTACGCTATAAACAAAAAAAAAAGCGACAATTCCGAAAAAAAAAACAATATTTTTAACATTCTGCTATATGACATTCCCAAAAAAATAAAAATTTAAAAATCAAAATTTTTAAATATAAAATTTTTATTTTTTACGCTATAAACAAAAAAAAAGCGACAATTCCGAAAAAAAAAAACAATATTTTTAACATTCTGCTATATGACATTCCCAAAAAAAATAAAAATTTAAAAATCAAAATTTTTAAATATAAAATTTTTATTTTTTACGCTATAAACAAAAAAAGAGCGACAATTCCGAAAAAAAAAAACAATATTTTTCACATTCTGCTATATAACATTCCCCAAAAAAAATTTAAAAATCTAAATTTTTTTAACATTTTAGGCCAATTTGTTTTCTGCTACATATTTTTGGTAAAAAAAAAACAAAATCGCAGTAAGCGTATTTTGATTGGTTTGCGCAAAAGTTATTGCGTCTACTAACTACGGCAAAGATTTATGTAATTTTTATTGTTTTTTTTTTTACTAGTAATGGCGGTGATCTGCGATTTTTAGCTGGACTGCGACATTGCGGCGGACAGATCGGACCCCTAACTGACATTTTTGACACTTTTAGGGCGACCAGTGACATTACTACACTAATCAGTGCTAAAAATATGCACTGGTACTGTAATGACACTGGCAGGGAAGGGGTTAACACTGTGGGTGATCAAAGGGTTAAATGTGAGCCTAGGGGAGTGTTTTCTAACTGTATGGGGGAGGGGCTTGTGAAATGACCATAGAGACCTGTGTTGCTATATATAAGGATCACAGGCACTCTGTGATCATTCCAGAGAGAACGGTCAGCTGTGTTTACAACAGCTGACCGTTCTTCTCTCTCAGCGGGGAACGATCGCGGGTGTCAGGTGGCAATCAGAGCCACCTGACCCGTGCATCGGGTCCCCACTGCCCAGTGGGGGCGGGAGCGCGCCGCCGGCGTTGGGCTCTCGCCCCCTAGCTGCAGGCGCATGACCGACGTATACCTACTGTATGTAGGTTCGCGCAGGAGGGGCTGCCTGTCGCAAAATAACTGCGGCAGGTGGTCCTTAACCGGTTAAAGAGCCCATTTTTTTTCATCATAAAAAAAATTCCTTTTTTTTTTTTCTTTTTCTTTTTTTATTGTAGATGTGAGGTGTGAGGTCTTTTTGACCCCAGATCTCACATTAAAGAGGTCCTGTCCTGCTTATTTCTATTACAAGGGATGTTTACATTCAATGTAATAGGAATAAAAGTGATCAAAAATATTTTTTTAAGTGTAAAAATAAAAAATAAAAAAAATAATAAATAAAAAATAAATAATAAATAAAAAATAAATAGGAAAAAAAAATTAAAGCGCCCCGTCCCCATTAGCTAACGCGCAGAAGCGAATGCATACGTAAGTCACACCCACATATGTAAACAGTGTTAAAACCACACATGTGAGGTATCGCCGCGATCGTTAGAGCGAGAACAATCATTTCTGAGCCCTAGACCTCCTCTGTAATTCTTAGCTGGTAACCTCTAAAGATTTTTAAAGTGTCGCCTATGGAGATTTTTAAGTGCCAATTGTTTTTCGCCATTCCACGAGCGTGCGCATTTTTGAAGCATGACATGTTGGGTATCTATTTACTCGGCGTAACATCATCTTTCACATTGTGGAAAAAAATTGGGCCAACTTTACTGTTTTCTTATTTTTTTAATTAAAAAAAGTGAATTTTTTCCCAAAAAATTGCGATCGTAAGACTGCTGTGCAAATACGGTGTGATAAAAAATATTGCAACGATCTCCATTTTATTCTCAAGGGTCTCTGCTAAAAAAAAAATATATAATGTTTCGTGGGTTCTAAGTAATTTTCTAGCAAAAAAAAAAATTATTTTACCTTGTAAACAACAAGTGTCAGAAAAAGTCCCCGGTCCAGAATTGGTTAAGAAAGGTAATATACTAACAAATCAAATACTGTAAAAGAGTTTTTAAATGATAAAAAAAAATTGTTGGCCAATGAGAAAATGGCTTCAGGAAAATTTCTGGCTACAGGATGAGGTGACAGCAGGCTCCGCCCAACACGTTTCGTCACATCTGACCTTGTGCATGGCGATGATAAAAACGTGTATGGCCTCCCATTGGGGGGATTCACTCTTACTTCCTGTCCTGCTGAGAAAGTTTTATCAGAAAGGGAATGAGAGGATCTCTTCAATAACAATGCAGAGGGAAATACACTTTTTTTAAGTATAGCAGAGAAAGATTAGAACCCGTCAGATTTTTTTTGCTGTCATGTCCCTGTTGCAGATTTTCCACCACTTGGAAAAATCGTAGTCACCATTACAGGAAGTGGGAGGAAATCTCTCCAATGGAGTCCAGATTAGAAATAAAAACCCAACAGGAGTTCTAAACCTTCACCACTCTATTGAAAAAATTAAAATAAAATTGTACATTCAGGTTGTACCATGTGTAGACTCTTTAAAGCATGCAAGTAGGAAGTGCACAGTACAATTATGACCCAACCATAACATCACCTTTTCATTCCAGAATAAAAGGCCGGCACAATGACACCGGAACCAACTTGTTTTCTCCTTCTGACTCCGCCCACAACGTCACAGGTGAGTCCCCCCACCTTCACACCGGGAGGGTAGGCATGATTTTCAGGGTCATCGATTGGTGGTTTTGCTGTACGTTTGCTGTAAATGAATTGCCTCCACCTTAGACCTGCAGGGGGCTCTGTAGCCAATACCGGTCATACATGTACCAATCTGATCATTCAATGAATTGATCATATTCATATTCTGATTGAATCCAGCAATTATTGATTGGCTATAAGTATAAAGGAGATAACCGCGCTAATACAGTAATGGAAAGCTGCAGCTTCAGGTGAGACAGCACCAAACAAGATAGAAAATAGGAAAAAGCCGCGCTCCTGACCCAAATAAGGATATTGCAAAATGATAATCTCTTGGGGAACAAATGTCAAATAAGCACCCAAGGTGAAATCACTCACACATATAAATATGATATAGAGATTAGCAAAAAATAAGTCTGTACATGAACAGAGATATCACAATAAAAATAATAATAATGTTATGTAAGGTCAAAGACCATAAAGTTCTTATAGTTCATATGTGATCAAATAGTCCCAGAAAGGAATGCCCAGAACGGTGAAGTGAAGGAATCCAATGGGTTAACACCTCAGTGCTGCACAAAGGTAACACACATGTCCATAGGCGGCTCTCTAATTAGGCAAATTAGGCGGTCGCCTAAGGCCTCGCACCTACAGGGGCCTCGCGGCCAGTGGCGGAGCAACAACATTTAGAAGGGCGCAATCAGGGAAATCTCCTAAGTAAAAGATTGTTTTAAATCCTCGGATATAAAAGTTGCAGCAGTGTGCTGCAGTCCCTTCACTGCGGCTGACAGGTGTCTGTTGTCCGCTGGGTGGCTAGGGGAAAAGGAGAGGGCCCCTGGGTAGCTAAGGGAAGAGGAGTGGGCCCCTGGGTGGCTGAAGGAGAAGGAGAGGGCAACTGGGTGGCTAAGGGAGGAGAGGGCCCCTGTGTGGCTGAGGGAGAAGGAGAGGGCCCCTGGGTGGCTGAGGGAGAAGTAGAGGGCCCCTGGGTGGCTGAGGGAGGAGGAGAGGGCCCCTGGGTGGCTGAGGGAAGAGGAGAGGGCCCCTGGGTGGCTGGGGGAGAAAATTCTAGAAACTGTGAATTCATAGTACAAAAGGTTAAGGCTCTTAATATATGCAATTTATACAGTTAATTTTTATTGCTTGAATTATTTTTCCCATTATGGGCGTGAGTGGGGCCTCATGTCCAAGTTTTGCCTTAGGCCTCATAAAGCCTAGAGCCGCCTCTGCACATGTCTCCTTACCAGATGGAGAAGGTAAATGAGCATACAATGGTATTCCACACAGCAGGATCACAGCAGCCCGAGCCTCCAAATAGCCAAAATGATGCTGACACCGGTACCAGCCACAGGGTGGAGCTCAATGCATATACGAGAAAAAAGGGACTGGATAGTGTGATACCGTAAAGACACTTTATTCCATGAACATTAAAAACATACTCACATGGCGGAGAAATAAAATCGCGTGTCAAACATAAACAAGCCGGCCGGCTCTCGTGTAGCCCGTTCCTCCGGGCAGCGTGGTGACGTCAGCACGCCGTACCCTACGCGCTCGTCTGCAAAGACTTCACTTTTCAGTGCCAATTTGAACACCATTAACTGCAGGAAGGAATTGAAGATGAGCACAGCCAGATTGCTTTGGAAGATTCTGAGCGTTTCTCTCCCATAGTGCAAAGCACAATCAGTTTTAGATGCTTTGATCGCTTTTTTATTTTCCAGGAAACGTTTCGCTCTGGAAGGAATCGATGCATAAAACTTTGCTGTATGAATATGGCAAACATTCGCACAGCCCCAACAATAAAAACGTGTGTAGCACCCTCCTAGGTAGGTGCTAGGTAAAAGCATTTGTTGCTCCATCTGCTTATCAGGGGAGCCTGATCTTTAGTTAGGTCTGCTCTCTGTGCTCTGTGTGTATTTATCTGGTCTGAGGGAGTGTCCCTACTGCATCCAATAGGAAGGCCTGTTGGACAGTGGAGGAAACCTGGCCAATGATGCACAAGCTTTTGGAACCGTCTCAGTGGGTTGGCACCTGGAGAGGTGCATCATGGGATTGCAAATAAATGCGCAGAGCACATGTGACAGGGGGTCTTTGGCGGGAAGCAGAGTCCCAGGAGGAGGATAATGGCTGTCTCTCCTTCTGCTAGAAAGGGAAGTGGTCACAGGCAGTCAGCCTGGTGAGCCAGGTGTGGAGCTGAGCCATAGCGGTCCTGAAGATACTGACAGTGGAGCTGCAGGCAGAGCTACCTGGGAAAAACAGTGTCCGTGAGACCAGGGGGGTCTGCCCAGGAAGGGGACCACTCCAGTGAGGTCAGTGGACAGAAGGTCAGGGCAAACAGTCAGTGAGAAAGGGGGTGCCAAGTAGAACCCTGAAGAGTAATCTACCAAATAGTTCGCTGTTTTTTTTTCTCACTTCAGTGGCAGGGTGAAGCAGCGGCCTTGCCGCATTCAACGTAGATAGAAGTCTTCAAGTTTGTGCATAGTTTGCTAAGTTGGAGTATCCCACTCATCCCTTCTCCCATCCCATTATAAAATAAAAACAACAAAAACCAAATCCCCTGGGCTGTTTACTGACTGAGCCAAGAACTTAAAGTGTTAAGAAACTACAAGTCGTTGCTATGGGTAACCCAGGGGAATTTGCTTTAAGCAGCTCCCATGGGAGTAGTGCTGCATTGTATTTTGCAATCTGATTATTGATGATTGTAAGCACCATCTAGCGGCCACGATGCAGTGGTTTTTTTTCCGAAAGACCTCAATCAGGAAATATACCACATTAGAATAAGGTGACCACATTTTCAAAATGAAATCCACCGACATATTTTGATTAATTTTTTGGCAAATGGCACAGGATTATATAATACACAGAGCGCTGGGCACAGGACTGCAAAATACACAGAGCGCTGGGCACAGGACTACATAATACACAGAGCATTGGGCAAAGGACTACATAATACACAGAGTGCTGGGTACAGGACTACATAATACACAGAGCGCTGGGCACATGACTACATAACATACAGAGCGCTGGGCAAAGAACTACATAATACACAGAGCGCTGGGCACAGGACTGCATAATACACAGAGCACTGGGCACATGACTGTAAAATACACAGAGAGCTGGGTATAGGACTACATAATACACAGAGCCCTGGGCACAGGACTACATAATACACAGAGCACTGGGTACAGAACTGCATAATACACAGAGCACTGGGCACAGGACTACATAATACACAGAGAGCTGGGTACAGGACTACATAATACACAGAGCGCTGGGCAAAGAACTACATAATACACAGAGCGCTGGGTACAGGTTTACATAATACACAGAGCACTGGGTACAGAACTGCATAATACACAGAGCACTGGGCACAGGACTACATAATACACAGAGCACTGGGTACAGGACTACATAATACACAGAGTGCTGGGCACAGGACTGTAAAATACACAGAGAGCTGGGTATAGGACTACATAATACACAGAGCGCTGGGCACAGGACTGTAAAATACACACAGAGCGCTGTGCACAGGACTACATAATACACATAGTACTGGGCACAGGACTACATAATTTACAGAGCACTGGGCACAGAACTGCATAATACACAGAGCGCTGGGCACAGGACTGCAAAATACACAGTGCGCTGAGCACAGGACTACATAATACACATAGTACTGGGCACAGGACTACATAATTTACAGAGCACTGGGTACAGGACTGCAAAATACACAGAGCGCTGGGCAAAGGACTACATAATACACAGAGCGCTGGGTACAGGACTACAAAATACAAAGAGCACTGGGCACAGAACTGCATAATACACAGAGCGCTGGGTGCAGGACTACATAATACACAGAGCGCTGGGTACAGGACTGCAAAATACACAGAGCGCTGGGTACAGGACTACATAATACACAGCGCTGGGTACAGGACTACATAATACACAGAGCGCTGGGTACAGGACTGCAAAATACACAGAGCGCTGGGCACAGGACTACATAATATACAGGAGGGTGTTGGGCATAGAGTGCGGGGTTCAGAGGTTTGCTATGCACAGAGGACACTTCTGCCCCCACATCCATAGCTCACCTCTGCACCCTTCTCTCACACATTATCTCTGCAGTCACCTCTTAGCCCCTCCCCCACAACAGCTAAACTCTCCATCTCTCCATGCAGCTGCATCAGATCTGACCCCTCCTCCCCCACTGCCCTCACCTGTGTACAAAAAGCAAAAGCAGTTAGATCGTCCAACAGGGGGCGTTGGCATCTGAGCCACCAGTCTGTTTCTCAGCCAGCATGGGATGCCCGGTCTACATTATTCCGGCCCTGAATCCAGGGACAAAACTGGGGACAGACTTGGACCGAGGACAGTGTCCTCAATCCGGGGACAGACTTGGACCGAGGACAGTGTCCTCAATCCAGGGACTGTCCCCACGTCTGGTAACCCTACCTTAGAGCCACTAGATGGCACTTATGATCATAGGAAATAATCATAGTCATATTTGTGCAGTAAGATTTTTTATACAAAGACCTTGAAATGTTTAGTACGATCCTGGAAGGCATCGGGCAATCATTTTGGAAAGTCGATGGATGCATGGCCAGCCTATCACTCTTATCTTACAGTGCTGGGATCCTCAGCTTGATTGAAACCAAGGACATGATCGGCATGGAGTGTGTAGCACCTCCCTTGTTTGTTGGTTTTCTACCTAAAACATTTCAATAGGTTAAATGGCATCTGACCAAACCGGGCCCACATTGTCTATCCCCTGGCGAGCTTTATTCCAGGGGTTCAGCCTTCTCTGTACTGCGCTATGGAATAGGTTGGCACTATATACCAGTGATCGACCAATAACATTTTTTTGTTGCCGATACCGATATTTTGGCCAATGCATATCGGTATCAGCCAATATTCCCCGATATTTTTGTAAATTTTTTTTTTTTTTTGACAGGTACTCTTGTGGAGGGATCTGGGGCTCTAAAAGACCCCAAACCCCTCCTCTGCACTTAAAAGCATTCAAAACGCCAAGTTTGGCTGTTTTGAATGCTGTCATTTTTTTTAATCTGGCGCCAGACAGTACCCCGAAGTGATGTCACTTATGACATCACTTCCGTTTTTTTTGCATGGAGACCCGATCAGAGCCGAATGCAGCTTTGATTGGGTCTTCGGCGGCCGTGCAGGCTGGTTGCCTGGGTCTCCCGGTGGGACGGGAGACCCGGGCAAGCCGCGGAAGGCGGCGGGAGGGGGGGGACGTCCCCTCCCGCTCCTTGTAATGACAGCCGAGCGGCTTCTCAGCCGCATTGGTTGTCATTACAAGACAGCCGACCATCGGCTATGGACGCCGGTACCGGGGTGATGCCTCTAGCTGCAGGCATCACTCCGGTACAACACTTTCCCGAAATATCGGTAACCTCCGGGGCCGATTCTGATATATCAGGAAAAGTGCATATCGGCCTCCGATATATCGGCTTTGCCCATAATCGGTCGATCACTACTATATACATTTGAGGAATTAATATGTTTGGCTGTGGGTCCTGTACACACGGTGAGGGGAAATTGATGAACATCACATGCACTATTTTATTCTATCATTGTGTGCTGAAGCCTACGAATGGCTATGACGATCTTCACTGGTGAAATGCCAGTTGGATCATTTGGGTTTCATGTAAGAGTCTACGGCACAGCACGGGAAGATCGTTGTTACATTGTATTTAGATTGTGGTTGCGTTGCAAACTTAAGCCTCACTGTTGGCTCTCTGTGTCCTCCCCTAGGTTTGCCCGATCGTTGCACGGATGAAGGATTTGGTGCCATGGCACTGGATGATAAAGGAGTCATGTATTATTTCAGAGGTAACCAACTGCCGATTTCTGGTAATGAGATGTGCTCTGTGTAGTACAATGGAGGGTTTAGAATGCACGGAGCAGCATGGGGCATCTCAGAGCTGCCAATCAGATCAGCTGGTTAAAGTGGAATTCAGTTAGCATCCCTACTGAAGGACTGTTGAGCTAACACTTCAGGACTGGAAGGTTTTACCCCCTTAATGACCAGGCCATTTTTTGCGATTCGGCACTGCGTTATTTTAATGGACAATTGCGTGGTCGTGCGACACTGTGCCCAAATAAAAATGTCCTTTTTTTCCCACAAATAGAGCTTTCTTTTGGTGGAATTTGATCACCTCTGCGATTTTTATTTTATTTTTGCGTTATAAACAAAAAAGAGCGACAATTCTAAAAAACAAAAAAAAACAATATTTTTTACTTTCTGCTATATAACATTCCCAATTAAAAAAAAAAAAAAAAAAAAAATCGAATTTTTTCATCATTTTAGGCCAATTTGTGTTCTGCCATATATTTTTGGTAAATAAAAAATCCCAATCAGTGTATATTGATTGGTTTGCACTAAAGTTATCACGTCTACAAATTAGGGGAAAGATTTATGTCATTTTTTTAAATTTTTTTTACTAGTAATGGCGGTGATCAGTGGACTGCGACATTGCGGCAAACAGATCGGACACCTAACTGACATTTTTGACACTTTTGGGGGGGCAGTGACATTACTACAGTAATCAGTGCTAAAAATATGTACTGATACTGTAATAATGACATTGGCAGGGAAGGGGTTAAAACTAGGGGAATCAAAGGGTTAAATGTGTCCCTAGGGGGAGCTTTCTAACTGTGGGGGAACGAGCTTCCTGCATGAACACAGAAACCTGTGTTCTTAAATAAGAAGTACACAGGATCCCTGTGTTTTCATAACTGACAGAACAGCGGTCTGCCGCAGTATCTCACAAAAGTAAGTACACCCCTCACATTTTTTGTAAATATTTTATTCTATCTTTTCATGTGACAACACTGAAGAAATGACACTTTGCTACAATGTAAAGTAGTGAGTGTACAGCTTGTATAACAGTGTAAATTTGCTGTCCTCTCAAAATAACTCAACACACAGCCATTAATGTCTAAACTACTGGCAACAAAAGTGAGTACACCCCTAAGTGAAAATGTCCAAATTGAGCCCAAAGTGTCAATATTTTGTGTGGCCACCATTATTTTCCAGCACTGCCTTAACCCTCTTGGGCATGGAGTTCAGCAGAGCTTCACATGTTATCGCTGGAGTCCTCTTCCCCTCCTCCATGACGACATCACAGAGCTGGTGAATGTTAGAGAGCTTGCGCTCCTCCACCTTCCATTTGAGGATACCCCACAGATGCTCAATAGGGTTTAGGTCTGGAGACATGATTGGCCAGTCCATCACCTTTACCCTCAGCTTCTTTAGCAAGGCAGTGATCGTCTTGGAGGTGTTTGGGGTTGTTAATATGTTGAAATACCCAGTCTCCGAAGGGAGAGGATCATGCGCATGTCACAGTACATGTTGGCATTCATGGTTCCCTCAATGACTTGTAGCTCCCCAGTGATGGCAGCACCCATCTCATGCAGCCCCAGACCATGAAACTCCCACCACCATGCTTGACTGTAGACAAGACACACTTGTCTTTGTACTCCTCACCTGGTTGCCGCCACACACGCTTGACACCATCTGAACCAAATAAGTTTATCTTGGTCTCATCAGACCACAGGAGATGGTTCCAGTAATCTATGTCCTTAGTCTGCTTGTCTTCAGCAAACTGTTTGCGGGCTTTCTTGTGCATCATCTTCAGAAGAGGCTTCCTTCTGGGATGACAGCCATGCAGACCAATTTGATGCAGTGTGCGGCGTATGGTCTGAGCACTGACAGGCTGACCCCCCCCTCCCCTTCAATCTCTGCAGCAATGCTGACAGCACTCATACGTCTATTTCCCAAAGACAACCTCCGGATATGACGCTGAGCACGTGCATCCAACTTCTTTGGTTGACCATGGCGAGGCCTGTTCTGAGTGTAATCTGTCCTGTTAAACTGCTGTATGGTCTTGGCCACCGTGCTGCAGCTCGGTTTTAGGGTCTTGGCAATCTTCCTATTGCCTAGGCCATCCTTTTGTAGAGGAACAATTCTTTTTTTCAGATCCTCAGAGAGTTCTTTGCCATTAGGCGCATGTTGAAATTCCAGTGACCAGTATGAGAGAGTGAGAGCGATAACACCAAATTTAACACCCCTGCTCCCCATTCACACCTGAGACCTTGTAACACTAATGAGTCACATGACACCGGAGAGGGAAAATGGCTAATTGGGCCCAATTTGGACATTTTCACTTAGGGGTGTACTCACTTTTGTTACCAGTGGTTTAGACATTATTGGCTGTGTGTTGAGTTCTTTTGAGGGGACAGCACATTTACACTGTTATACAAGCTGTACACTCACTCCTTTACATTGTAGCAAAGTGTCATTTCTTCAGTGTTGTCACATGAAAAGATAGAATAAAATATTTACAAAAATGTGAGGGGTGTACTCACTTTTGTTAGATACTGTGTATATAGCGGCACAGTGGTGTAGTGGTTAGCACTTTCACCTAGCAGCAAGAGGGTCGCTGGTTTGAATCCCAACCACGACACTACCTGCCTGGAGTTTGCATGTTCTCCCTGTGCCTGGGTGGGTTTCCTCCGGGTACTCCAATTTCCTCCCACACTCCAAAGACATGCTGGTAGGTTAATTGGATCCTGTATAAAAAAAAAAAATTGTCCCTACTGTGTATGTATGTGAGTTAGGGACCTTAGATTGTAAGCTCCTTGAGGGCAGGGACTGATGTGAATGTATAATGTATATGTAAAGCGCTGCGTAAATTGACAGTGCTATATAAGTACCTGAAATAAATAAAATAAATTATATATATATATACTATATATATATTATAGATATTCATACAAGAGTATATATATATATATATATATATATATATATATATACTCTTGTATGAATATCTCTCTCTCTCTATATATATATATATATATTAATATATATTTCTATATATATGCTGAATTTCCCACAGGTGACTTCGTGTGGTTGGGATTTCATGGTCCTGCAAAACGGATAAATGAGACCTTTCAGGGCATGTCTGTACCTATAGATGCCGCCTTTCGCAACCACAACCAAGAGCACCCTCTGGAGCATCAAAGAATTTACCTGTTCAAGGTGAGTTCTGGCACCACAGCACACTCCACACAGCCTGTATGCTAATGCACTCACCATAGAACTCATCCCTTCTCTCTACATACCACAATCGGACTCCCCGTTCCAGGGACAGGTCTGGCACATTGATCCTTGATAAACTGCACCTTCACATACCGATTTATTTTCATCTTATATCCCATATTCATCAACTCCATCCAGTGGCCATAATGGGGTATTTTACTGATTGAGCTACTTCAGGAAAACACTGTACTAAATGGCCACTAGGTGGCGCTTACAATCATCGTGGGGATAATTCATTACAGTTGGGCGAATGCATATGACATCCATGCAGCTTTTTTTATATAAAGAATGTAAATTTCTAGATAAAACCTAGGAATCAGGGAAGGTAAAATTTAAGCAGATTAAACTTCAACTTTAAGAACAGTAAGAGAGAGTGGATCTCTTCATTGGGGACAGGAAAAAGAAAAAGCCACCAGGGGTTCTTGCCCTTACACACACCATCCAAGGGTTGTGGTGCAGTTCAGCTCCTGCAATCCTTGAAGACTTCCTGATAGGGGTGTGTGTAAATTTAATGGAGATGTCACACATTGTAACCTCAAGCTTCCTTTCTGATCCCCCCAATATGTTGGTGCTCCTCTCTGTGTCTTGCAGGGCTCAATGGTTTGGAGTTACTTCGAAGGGAAACTGGTGGCCGGCTTCCCGCGACTCATTAGTGAGGAGTTTCCAGGAATTCCAGACGATCTGGACGCCGCAGTAGAATGTCACAAGGGGGAATGCAGGACGGACAGTGTCCTATTTTTCAAAGGTGAGAAGGATGATGTGGGGCAGTTGAGGATTTTAGATGATTTTTTAAGTGTATCTAAGCCCGACGACAAAAAATGTCATATACTGCAGCTTACCAGTCCCCAGATGTGGTGGCTGCATTAGATTTCCTTTTTCAGGCTTTTTCGCCTTTTATTTTCAGCTGGTGATCCTGCCAGCAGGGCCGGGACAAGGGGTAAACAGAAGGGGTGGCTGCCCTGGGCACTGTGGTATTATGTGAAGTGGGGGGAGGGTGCTGCAAGGGGATTGGATGGAGGAAATTTGTGTTGGGAGGGGGGATGTGGGAAGAGAATTTGTGCTGGGAGGGGGGATTTGTTTTTTTTGTGCTAGAAGAGCTGATATGATAGAGGGGGGGGATTTGTGCTGGGGGAGAAATGTTGTGCTGGGGGGGGGGGGTTTGGGGGGGGGGTGAATTTGTGCTAGTAGAGATAGTTGGGGGGTATTTGTGCTAGTAGAGAAAATTTTGGGGGGGGGGGGGGACTTGTGCTAGGGGGAGAAATTGGGCGGGGGATTTGAGCTGGGAGGGGGGTCTGCAGTGACAGGGAGAGGATCTGTGCTCGGAGGGGCAATTTGAGGGGTAGAGGATTTGTGCTAGCAGGGGTCATTTTTTGGGAGAGAGGATTTGTTCTCGGGGGATTTGGAGAGAGGGTAGGAGCTGGGAAGGGGGGGATTTCAGCAGGCGGGGGCAGACAGGAGTTGTGCTGGGGGGGAATTTTTTTTTATTGGGGGGGGGGGTGTGAATTTGTGCTAGTAGAGATAATTGGTGGGTGTTTGTGCTAGTACAGCAAATTTGGGGGGAAGGACTTGTGCTAGGAGGGGAAATTGGGGGGGGGGATTGGTGCTGGGAGGGGGGTCGGAAAGTGACAGGAAGAGGATTTGTGCTCGGAGGGGAAATTTGAGGGGTGGAGGATTTGTGCTAGCAGGGGTAATTTTTTGGGAGAGAGGATTTGTTCTGGGGGATTTGAGGAGGGAGTATTTGAGCTGGGAGGGGGGATTTTAGTGGGGGGGGGCAGATGTGTATGTGGGGAGGTGAAATTTAAGGGGGTAAGCATGCACATTAGTCCCTGTTTTGTTCTTTTTTGGGGGGGGGTTTGCTGACATAATGCACATACATCTTGGAGGGGGGGGGGCAGTTTGGTATGCACTCCCTGGGCTCTAAAAGTCCTTGCCCCGGCACTGCCTGCCAGTAACACACTTAGGGTGACAACACTCCCTGTACTGTTTCTGTGCAGGTGCAGCATTTTCGCCCTAGAACAGGACGTATGTCAGGGCTACAGAACATCTCCCTGTCTCCTCATCCCCGTAACAGATACCTGGGATTCTGGAACAATGAAATTCTGTCTCTACCTTTCCAGAAATTAGCCTGACCAATGCCAAGGTGCTACATCCCTGATACTGTTTAAGGAAAATCTGGATTTTTTTAGGCACCAATTAAGCCAACAAATTGTTAAAAAAATTACAAAAATATTTTATTGATCATCAGATAAAAAGAAGAAACTTAGAAAAAAAAAACAATTTGGCTGATAAATAGTGTAACGGAACCGTAACCCATGCTGTACTTGTGGACTTCTGTCAGTATACAGCTTCCTCCCAGTCGTGAACATGGATATTAGATTTTCCAGTCGCCCCCCCATACAAAGCTAGCCGACAACTTAGCTTGTACTGGAATTCTCTTCTGCTATCCGGACCTTGGATCCCGTTGGAGGTTTAGATGTCCCAGACTGCAGGAAGCATCCCACCGCTTGCCACCAATTGGTGGAAAGCCCCGATGGAGTTCGGCCACCAGAGATGTTCTCTTCCCCCTAGTGGGAGGGATACTTTAGAGTAGAGCAGGAACCGCTCTTATAAGAGCGAGTGATTTAGCGATCCAAGCAGAAGAGCGAGAGAGCAGGTATAGCCTTCTCCCACAAACATGAGATGAGACTCTATGTTGAGGGTAAGCAGGAACTGTTTATTGAACCCACTCACACACATTATAAACACTATCAGGTCAGGTGAGTCTGATTACTAGGGATCGACTGATTATCGGCAATGCCGATATATCGAGGGCAGCTCTGCACTTTCCCCGATATATCGGAATCCGCCCCTGAGGTTACCGATATTGGCGATAATTCGGGAAAGTGCTGTACCAGAGTGATGCCTGCAGCTAGAGGCATCACCCCGGTACCGGCGTCCATAGCCGATGGTCGGCTGTCTTGTAATGATAACCGATGTGCTGTCATTAGAAGGAGCGGGAGGGGATGTCTCCCCCCTCCAGCCGCCTTCCGCAGCTCGCCCGCGTCTCCCATCCCACCGGGAGACCCAGGCATCCTACCTGCACGGCCGCCGAAGAGAAGCCCCGATCAAAGCCGCATTCGGCTCTGATCGGGTCTCCAGGTAAAAAAAACCGGAAGTGATGTCATGACATCACTTCCGGGTACTCGGCGGCAAATTTTAAAAAATGCAAGCATTCAAAACAGCCAAACTTGGCGTTTTAAATGGTTTTAAATGCAGAGGAGGGGTTTGGGGTCTTTTAGACCCCCAGATCTCTCCACCAGAGTACCTACGAAAAATAAAAAATAAAAAAATAAATGTTTTTTTAAATGTCCGAAAATATCGGCCAATATCGGCCGATACCGATATCCGATGACCAAAATATCGGTATCGGTATTGGCACTAAAAAAATGATATCGGTCGATCACTACTGATTACATTATCATATGCAGATGATATTTTATACAGAAATAGAATTAACCTGAACTAATTATCTAGCCATCTGGACAGAAACAATATGTGAGTTCATTAACAATTAACAATGGGACAGACAGGCTTAACAGAATCCACATCACACCTCAATACTCAGACAGTATTAGCATATTTAACGATGTGTGGAAGACAGGTGGTTGAGCTGATGATATTACCAATCTGCTAGGGGTCCGACTGTTCAGTTGTTTGTTCGGTAGATGAATAAAGTGAACATAAAATGAAATAGAAGGCAAGGTCCCAAAACTCATGGGAGAATTAAACAAAGGGGTTTACAATCCAGGGGCAGGGGGATCCGTCACAAATAGCTTGATGTTCTTCAACACATAAAGACAAACCTTTATTTCTTAATATACTGTACATAGGCTGCTATAATCGCCACAATTTTGTATATAGGCTTCAACGCGTTTCAATTTCCACAAATCTTCATCAGGAAAAAGTTGGTAGTTGGTCTGAAATACAGATGTACTACTTTATAATATCCTCACACATACAAACAAAACGTATATAACATGATATAGTACCCCACTACCCCACCGATCTTACATAAAAACTGATACAACATCAACACTGATCAGTCAATGGAATGTGTCCATATGTCACAAAAAAATAATAATAATTTTTAGTTTAATTGGTGCCTAAAAAGTCTCAGTCCGGGTTTTCCATTTTCCTTAAGCGTTCTACCATTCATCCGCTGTACCTGGCTGTCCCACAAATCCATATGATACCAATATCCTCAACAGCCCTGAATCTGGTTCTATTAAATTACTGGTAGTGTGTTCCCTGGCCCCCAGTGTTAGACTGACAGCAATAAAGGCCATCCTGCCCTCCATCCCCCAGTCTAAGCTCTGCTGTGCTGAGAGTGCTGAGAGTAACTGCAGGCAGTTTAGAATACAGTTTCAAGTGGAAAAACTAGCTGTCTGTAAACAAATGAATTAAATAATATTTTATCATATGTGCATCGCAGGTATTTTTAATGTCTGTAAAACTATCCTGGGTAAAATAGGAGACTGCAATTGCTGGATTCCTGAAAATGCTAGTTGTCTGGCTGACTTTAATGAGCCAGTCCACCCAAATCTGTAATCTTTAAAATAAAAAGTAAAAAAAAGACCAAAACCCATTACAACATATTAAACCAGCTGGCAGTTCCTTTTATGTATCAGGGACTCTATTGGCAAAATCTTTTTGCTGAGTTCCTGGGTCTGTACACCTTTTGTGCCGACCATAAGGGGTTCCCATCATCCCTTTGCTAAGTTCCCGGGTCTGTACACCTGCTGAGCCCATTATGAGGGGTTCCCGCCATACCTGTGCTGAGTTCCCGGGTCTGTACACCTGCTGAGCCCATTATGAGGGGTTCCCACCATCCCTGCGCTGAGTTCCTGGGTCTGTACACCTGCTGTACCCATTATGAGGGTTCCCACCATTCCTGCCCTGAATTTCCAGGTCTTCACACCTTCTGTGCTCATTATGCAGGGTTCCCACCATCTCTGCTAAACTTTTTATTTCATAACATAGAAAACAAGTGTGCGCAGATACTCAAAACTCCCAGGTATACAAGAATAGATTAGAGGAATTATGGCAGCGAGATCCTGCTGATGGGAGCATGGGCGTCCGCAGAACTTTTTTCAGGGGGAGGCATAATTTTAAGGTCACCCATGCTCCGCCCCTTTTCAACAATGTCATGAAGGGGAGGGGCTTAGTTATTATACTTATTTTGAGTATTTTCCCTTAAAGCATGTTATACAGCACAGTGCTTTGCTGTGTAATTTGGCCCCTTCTATCACCTAAAATACCTGGCTGATCCTGCCTGGCTATGTCCTCCCCTCTGTAAACTGACCACGGTATACCATGGCTGCTGAGCCCTGACACCGTGGTCGGTTTACGTGCTTCCATCATCCGCAGCCCTCCTGTTCTCCTCTGTCCTCTCTCCCCCCTCCCTCCCTGCCTGTCTACTCCTGTGTCAGTACCCACACCCCCTCCTCTACTGCTGCTGTAGTTTCATTTAAAGTTTCATATCCTGTCTACAGTCTGTTTAATAATCCTGTGTGCCCCTGTGTCTGTTTTTTATAAAAAATAAGCCATTATTTACAAGTATAGAGTGCCACTCGCCGCTCAAGTGACCCGCCACCTCTCTCCTCCTCTCCTCTTCTCCTCCTTCTCCCCTCCCAACTGACATCAGTGAGGAATCCTTGGCCCCACCCGCTGCAGGCAGCTGTCAGCCGGAGAGAGCCGCTGGTCACGTGAGCGGCGCTCGGCCCTCTGAAAACTGGTAAAGAACAGCTTATTTTTTTAAAACAGACACACAGGCACACATGATTATTAAACAGAACAGACAGGATGGTATAAAGTGGCTTAACAACCACTTAAAAGGGGAAGTTGAGATTCCAAGGGGGGGGCATTTGCCCCCCCTTACCCCTACCTGCGGATGCCCATGGATGGGAGTGTTCAAGACATAAAAAAAACAAGACGCAATGAAAGGACAAGCTGGGCACCCAGTAAGAAGGTCCAGTGGGCTACACCTATAACTAATTACCATTTTTGGATGGACAAACATTTTATGTAGTCGACTGTAATTATTATCTTTACCCTCCCTCTTAGATTGTAAGCTCTAACTTTAATTCCTACTGTATTAAAGCGTATTGTATTTGTACTGTCTTCCCTCAAGTTGTAAAGCACTGCGTAAACCGTCTGCGCTATATAAATTCTATATAATAATAAAAATGCTCTGTCACATTTTAGTTAGTTTCTTCCTCAGCAATGGGATTGTGTATATTTATCAGTGTCGGGAGTGGCGCTGACGCTCTCTCTTGCTTCTTGCCCAGATGACAAGGTCTATGTATACAGCTCTAAGGAGGACCCGGCGGTGAAGCAAAAGACCTGGACCAATCTGGGACCTTGTACAGCGGCTGTCAGATGGATGGAGAAATATTACTGCTTCAATGGCATCAACTTCACCAGATTCGATCCAGTGACTGGAGAGAGGCTATCTCCCCGACCATTGGACACAAGAGACTATTTTGTGCGATGCCCTGGCAGAGGTGAGATAAACAGGAGATTGAGAGGATCCAAAATGATCTTGTTTAAACCTGTCCTTTTCTTTTATGCCAGGCTCTCCATAGACGAGCTCTAAATAATGTAGTTCTATCTGTTGCTAAAGTAAGCAGACAGTACAGAGAGTCATGAGCCCCACCAAGATGGCACCTCTCACCTCTTGCCCGCTTCTCTTCCAACAGGACATGCACATGCTGCCCGGCAGAATGCTACCCATATGGCTATCATAAATCGCTGCAGCAATCGTTCATTCGAAGCTTTCAGCTCAGATGACAAGTCCCGAACATACGCCTTCCGAGGTGAGATCTCTCTTACCTGTGCTGGGTGTCAGTAGATCATTACTTGTGGTACCTAGCTCTGAACACCTATAGAGGTCTTCTGTCCTGAGTGGGTGTAGGTCAACAGAAGTCTTCTGTCCCAAGTGGGATTAGATCTCTTACTGGGAGTAGATCACTGAGGGTCTTATCTCCTTACTGGGAGTAGATCACTAAAGGTCTTCTCTCCTTAGTGGATGTAGATCACTAGAGCTCTCTGGTCTTTAGTGGGAATAGATCACCAGAGGTCTCCGGTCCTCAGTGGGAATAGATCACCAGAGGTCTCTGGTCCTCAGTGGACATAGATCACTAGAGGTCTCTGGTCCTCAGTGGACATAGATCACTAGAAGTCTTCTGTTCTTAGTGGGTGTAGATCACTAGAGGTTTCCTGTCCTTAGTGGGAATAGATCACCAGAGGTCTCCGGTCCTCAGTGGGCATAGATCACTAGAGGTCTCTGGTCCTCAGTGGACATAGATCACTAGAGGTCTCTGGTCCTCAGTGGGCATAGTAGATCACTAGAGGTCTCCGGTCCTCAGTGGGCATAGATCACTAGAGGTCTCCAGTCCTCAGTGGGCATAGATCACTAGAGGTCTCCGGTCCTCAGTGGGCATAGATCACTAGAGGTCTCCGTTCCTCAGTGGGCATAGATCACTAGAGGTCTCCGGTCCTCAGTGGGCATAGATCACTAGAAGTCTTCTGTTCTTAGTGGGTATAGATCACTAGAGGTTTCCTGTCCTTAGTGGGTGTAGATCACTAGAGGTCTAGTGTCATGAATGAGAGTAGATCACTAGGTCTCCGGTCCTGAGTGAGAGTAGATCACTAGTGATCTCCTGTATGAATGAGAGTAGATTTCTTGAGGTCTCCCATCTTAAGTGAGAGATATCATGATTTAGGGGTAAGATGTGCTTTTCTTAAAGCATATTTAAACCCAAGAACGAAAGTGTAATATATTCACTTCAAGACACCTCTCCCCCTTATCTTCTCCAAGACATTGGGTGGAGGTGTTCTGTAGTTCATACAGAAAGAGGAAAAAAATACTAACTGATAAGAGTCAGCAGAAGGAGGAAGCACAGAAATATATTTGGTTATATTTGCATAGATCCTTTTTGTGACTGGTGTAGAGCAGTGGTCCTCAACTCCGGTCCTCAGGGCCCACTAACAGGCCAGATTTTAAGTATTACCTTGGGGAGATGCAGACTAGAGTACTGCAATCACTGAGCAGCAAATGATATCACCTGGGATGTATTTCAGTTATCTTGCAAACCTGGCCTGTTAGTGGGCCCTGTAGGCCAGGGTTGAGGACCACTGGTGTAGAGGTTTGATGACACAGTATCTTCTCCCTCTTGGCAGATGGCTGGTACTTCCGCCTGGACACCAGTAAGGATGGCTGGCATCCATGGCCTCTTAGTCACACATGGAAGACCCTGGAAGGAGTGGTGGATGCTGTCTTCTCATTCAGGAACCATATGTACTTTATTCAGGTGAGTCTGAGTGTCCTCCATCTAATGTCAGCAGGACAAAGTTTGTCAGCCAATATAGTTAAAGGATGACTCTACCTTTGGTAAAATTCTCCTTTTAATGCATATCTTCCCCAGAGTGCTGCTGACCATATCTAACACTTAATTTAGTCCCCATTCCAGCAACTGTACCTAAGGAATACTTCTCCATTAACTCAGGTTGGGCTCAGTGCCACATGACCACTGCCATGCATTGCCTTCAAGTCTTGTACTTAATGGCTATCATGCGACCGCCGCCATGCAGTGTGTTCAGGTCTTGCACTCAAGATGGCTATCATGCGAAAAAGATTCCAGCTTCATTTCATTGAATATTTAGAATATTGAATTTCTAGTGGTGCCCTGTGCAAAAAAAAAAAAGAGTCTCCTCGGTGCCATCACAGCTGCCCAGGCCATGGAGATTGACGTGAACTAATTGGCCAATGTCCATTTACCACCTGGAGATCTCTGGAAATTCATTGCAGAAGGACATGCTGCAGGGGCGTAACTACAGGGGTTGCAGGGGTTGCAATCGCTACCGGGCCCCATGCTCCAGGGGGCCCGGTAGCAAACCAGTGGGTGAACTTCCAGGATCGCAAAGGTCACACTTGCGACCGGACCCTGGCATTGCACCACTGTGGGGAGGCCCCAAGATTGCAGGAAGGGGGCCCACAAGATTGCAGGAAGGGGGCCCACTGCAGAACTTGTGAAAGAATCCTGCTGCGGGACCGTAATAAAAGGCCATGCAACAAGTGTAAAGAGCCCCAGGATTAGTGGGAAGAGCCCTGGGTTTGAAGGTAAGGGCCCCGGCCAGGGGTCTGGGGGGCCCTTCATGGTTTCTTGCATCAGGGCCCTGAAGGTTCTAGTTACGCCTCTGACATGCTGGACACCCAGTAAGAAGTGCATGCACTCTGAACCACCACATGTCATGAGGTCTGGTCCTCTACTGGGAGTATAAGAAATTAAGGTAGCAACTGGGTAGAGGAAGAGTCTCCTTAATGAAGCTACTGAACATTTCTTTTCAACCAAAAGTTCCATTTTGACCAGTGACCAGTGTGTTGCTTATAATATATCCTTTAAACTTTTCTTCAGTGAGGGAAAACCTGCCTCCACCCTTTCTTTGGCACCATCTATTGCACATTACACTATCCTTCCATTACCACAAAAAGTTAAGGCAACATAACTGTGCAATGCTAACCATTCCACACAACGTCATGAAGTTGTCTTATTTGGCTCCTAAAGTTTGTTGGCTTGATCTCCCAGGGCAAGGTTAGGGAAGATTTAAGCACACATCTATCTTCCAAAGAGACCTGCTACATGTGCTAGTCTCTCTGTTAGAGAAATGGCCATGCTACTACTGGCAACTTTGCCAGTACTTCCCATGGCCGCAATAGACTCAGGCCATATACTCATTCACTGGCCTATAAAAGAATTCTGCTCAGCCCATCAAATTGCTGGATTGTCTTCAGCTCCTCCTGTTTCCTGAGCGTTGCTACTTCCTGGATTCCAGTTTGACCCGGCTTGTTCCTGACCTGTCTGCTCTCTCTCCTTGCTTTTGACCCTCGGCTTTGTCTGACCATCCCTGCTCCAGTTTGGCTCTCCAGTTATCTGACCTCGGCTTGGCTCACGGACTTGCCTCCTGTCTACCTGCCCTCCAGTACCTGATCTCGGCTTTCCCACAGACTTGTCTGCTTCTGGCCTTACTGCTACACCTTTGGCTTGCACCTGTTGCAGCTTCCTGCCGAGCCCTGTGTTTGACCCCCGGCCGGTCTTACACCCACTGCCTGGTTGTTCCTGGTTCCTCCTTGGACTGTCCGGTGTATTCCTGCCCAGCACTCTGCCAGAGACCGCCTGCCTACCATCAGGACCCTGCCGGCAACCAGTGCTTCTGTGGGCGCTACACCCTCTGTCTCAACCCCAGGGGTGTGCCGCACTCAACCGCAAGGGGAGCATCTCGGCCTCGGATCAGGTAAGTGACACTCTCCCTTTGTAAGTCTCTGCACCGTGCTGTAGTACTCACACTGTCTTTCTTGTTCCTGCTGCCTCTCAGGGAAGACTCCTTTCAAGCTTCTCCTGCTGTCAGGATCCTCCCAGGCCAGCACCTG
Source organism: Pelophylax lessonae (assembly GCF_965119305.1). Classification (NCBI taxonomy): domain Eukaryota; kingdom Metazoa; phylum Chordata; class Amphibia; order Anura; family Ranidae; genus Pelophylax; species Pelophylax lessonae. Next base: position 730,511,472 of record NC_138769.1, on the reverse strand, counting down.
AGCCCTGGCCTCAGGCAGAGCAGCCCCCCCTCTCCGACTAGGAGGTTCACCTCAAGGGCCACCGACAGTCCCCTCAGCACTCCATCTCCATCTTCCATGCAACTCCCTTGCTGGCATGACTCATTTATATTTAGGGGATCACTTAGTCCCCTGCCATGTCCACCGCCTGGGGACTGGCTAAACTCCCCTAAATATGCAGAACAACCCTCCTAGCCTCCGCCCTCTAGCTTCCAGATTGTTCTCAAACTTTCCAGAACCAGGGGGTAGCACAAGAGAGCTGTAATTCATAAATAGATTTTGCATATTGCAGCCGGATTTGTGCACTTGTTGTAGCACTTTTGTACACATAATTTACAGTTGTATATCACGTTTATATATTTTTATTATTAATCATTATTTGCGCTGATAGTTATTTTGTTACATATGGCACCAGAGAGCTGCCTGTTTGAGTCATCCAGCCCTGAACTAAAATAACCCTGACCCAGATTAGGACTTATGGATTTTAAACATGAGTCTGAATGTCAATTTTCCAGCACTCACACTAGTAGCACACTACTGTATAGGGTGCTACATGTATGTTTTGATTAGAGAAGCACTGGACTCTAAAGTGTTGGCCCTATGGGCCAATACTAATATTGGGCTCATAGCCCTGAGTGAGGATATTTTTCAAGTTAAACAATGATCAGAGTGGGACTCATTGATTAGTCATTGACACATAGCAGGCATTATATAACTACAGGTACCTGTTCCCTAATGAAATCTGCGATCATAGCATCTTGCCGTGCAACTCTTCTAGCACCATCTTTCTTTGCGGCTCTAAGATTTCCCATGACATGATATGGAGAGATTCAGGGCAGTTGATGCTCGAAGGTGTAAAGTTGTACCGCTATAAACCATGGCCCTAACTTTGTTCTTCAATCAACAGAAATCTGTCCCTACCATGATAGAGCCAGTTGGCTGTGTTTGTCCCCCAGGCAAAAGGTTTCCAGTCCTCCCCTGATTTGGATCACTTATAGTGAAGACAATTCTCCATTCATCCTTTTGTCAGTCTCATCCTTTTCCATCCATCCAGTTTCAGAATTTTGTCTTTTCCCTTTGTCCTTATCACCTGCATTTGTTGGATTCCTTCATTCACCCCATTGACTCCTCCTCACCTCCCTTTTGGGCTACTTTATTCACCTTATGGACTCCTCTCATCTTCTCTTGTTGGACTCCATCATTCTCCCCATGGATACCACCTTACTTCCCCATGTTGGACTCCTTCATTCACCCCATGGACTCTTCCTTACCTCCCCATGTTGGACTTTTTCATTCACCTCCCTTCCTCACCTCCCATTGTTGGACTCTATTATTCACCCTATTGACTCCTCCTTACCTCCCCTAATTGGACTCTTTTATTTACCCTAACAGCGCTCTAAAATTGACTATTTCATATGAGTTAGCTAACAATGTTCAAGCTTTCAAAATGCATTTGTTTCTTTATTAAGTATAATGTCAATCTAAGAAACCTAATGTGATTCAAAAAATTGCATCACCTTAGCGCCAAACCTTCAGCCTGCTATGTGTATAAAGCTGTGACCTGTCAAGTAACTTCCTATCTTCCTCTTCTCTCCCCCCAGGGGTCACAAGTGATCATCTACACAACTGATCAGATCTACATCCCAGTTGCCGGATATCCAAAGTCCATCCAGGAGGAGTGGGAGGTCCCGGGGATTACAGCAGTGGATGCCGCCTTCACCTGCCCCCATTCCAGTGACCTATATCTCATTAGAGGTAAGTGTCTCATTGCAAACACTGGGCAGATAGGTGCTTTATGTGTACACAGGTGGCATTGTCTTTACATGATTCCTGCAAAATATCTCAGTAAACTAAGAAACATTTATCAGTTATTTCTTTTATGTACATTATATTGTTCATTCTCTATTGCTAATTTTCCTATACTGAACATTAAACATCATTCCCCAGCAGCAACGTGGATATTTGAAATCCTAGCATACTGTAGGTAGATGGGAAGGGCAGCAGCTGGGGCAAATCACAATGAGCCCCATTCATCTAAGTGTCTGAAATAAGAAATGTAAAGTTTCAAAAACCAGAGCATACTGACAACAGGTCCAGAACACAATAGCGGCTCTAGAAGAAGCAATGCCATCTTTTTGCAATGAAGTACCTCTACTTCCTAATTGCCTAATCAGTAATATGGACACCACCAGAGTGTCTCTGTCAGGCCTGTTAGTAAGAATCTGGTCATGTGTGTCTCCTTGGATATGTTTGTAAGATCCTGCCACGTGCCGGCCTTGTTGGACTTTCACTAGTCTAAGGGGCGCTAGTCTAAGCATCTGTGTCTATCATTTACCTATATAGGAGACTGGGTTGAGCATGGTGGACTATTTTGTTTGTGAGCAATGCATTAAGGATCTAATCACTGATAGGGACTGGTAGTGTTCTACTAAGGATCTGGTAATTGATGGGGACTGGTAACAATCCAGTAAAGATCCAATCATTGACGAGGACTCTAATGCCTCGTTTCCACTGAGCGGAACGGTTCGGGTCGGTACAGTTTGGAAGGGTTAGAATGGTCCGGTCTATTCAGGTGAGTGTTTCCACTGCAAGTCGGGCCACCAGGGACCATGCGGGGTTTACACCAAATGAGGTGTTTGTTTTGCTCTTTCATTTGAAGTGAGCATTGAAGTTTTCCTGTCCACCAATCAGTGGAATCTATCGTGTGACGCCAGTAGCTTCGCCCTAACCGTACCGTACCATTTCCTATGGCCCTACATCTGAAGCAGGACCAGGAATGGTGCGGTTTGGTTCGGTTGTATGGGCCACTTTCATAATGGAAACACTCAAATTAGCGTACTGTACCGAACCGACCCGAACCGATCCGCTCAGTGGAAACGAGGCATTAGTGATCCAGTAAGGATGTAATCATTGATAGGGACATGTCGTGATTCTGTAAGGATTTAGTAATTGATGGTTATTTATTTGTAGTTATTCAGTAGGAGGCTAATCACTGATGGAAACATATAGTCATCTAGTAAGGATTCAGTAATTGATGGTGACCGGTGTCACTGGTGAGGATCTAATTATTGATGGGGACTTGTAGTAATTCAGTATGAATCTAAAAATTATTGAGGACTTATAGTTATTAAGTAAGGGTCTAATCATTGATGGGGACCTGTTGTGATCTACCAAGGATATGGTAATTGATGGGAACTGGTAGCGATCCAGTAAGGATCTAATCATTAATGGGGACTCTTAGTGATCCAGTAAGTATGTAATCATTGATGGGGACTTGTAGTGATTCTGTAAGGGTTTAGTAACTGATGGTTATTTATTTGTAGTTATCCAGTAAGGGGCTAATCACTGATGGAGACATATAGTCATATAGTAAGGATTTAGTAAGTGATGGTGACTGGTGTCACTGGTGAGGATCGAATTATTGATGGGGACTTGTAGTGATTTAGTACGAATCTAAAAATTGATGGGAACTGCTAGTGATCCAGTAAGGATCTAATCATTAGCGGGGACTGGTAATGATCCAGTAAGAATCCAAATCAATGATGAGGATTGGTAGTGATCCAGTAATGATTTATTTATTGATGGGGACTGGTAGTGATCCAGTAAGGATCTAATTATTGATAGGGACTGGTAACGATCCAGTAAGGATCTAACCATTGATGAGGGCTGGTAGTGAATCACTAAGGATCTGGTCATTGATGGGGACTGGTAGTGATGCGGTATGAATATTAATTAATAGGGACTGGTAGTGATTCAGTAAGGATCTAATCATTGGTGGGGGCTGGTAGTGATCCAGTAAGGATCTAATCATCAATGGGAGCTAGTAGTGATTAGGGATGATCGAACGGTTCGGGTCCACCATCGGTTCGGCCCGAACATTGGGTGTTTGAGGTTCGGCCGAATTTAGAACTTTTTGCCCAAAAAGTTCGGACTTCGGCAACCAGAACCGACCAAAATGCAATGCTTCAGGAAATGGGCTTTAAAAGCCCGTGATTGGACCAGAACCATTAGCAAAAGCCAATTGAGGGGGCAGAAGAATGCTAGGAATGTGATTGGAGTGACTAGGGGGTCCCTAGACCAATCATTAGTGAATACGCCCCCCAGTATATAAGATCGCCCCCGCCATATTCCTAGCATTGTTATACTGGACATGGAAGAGAGTGGAAGAAGTTCTGTTAATTTTACTTTAAAAGTGTCATTTAGCTATTTTTAGTGTGAGGAAAGGGATATATAGTGTAGTTAGAGTGCTCCTTTACACTTAAGTTAGTTTCAAAAATTTAGTTTCTGTAGGGAAAGTGTTAAGTGTAAAGGGACCGTAGTGTAGTGTAGGGTTAACTGACAGTGACTGCTATGGAAGGGTGACAAAACCCTTCCATAGCAGGGTGACCGCTATAGAGAAATGATCATTTCTCTGAGTTGCTTCGGGACAGGCATATGGCTTCTCACCAGCCAAGCATTTTTCATGCTGCAGGGGCTGCCACTGCCAGTGCTTTTTTGAGGACATGTTTGATGTCAGACATGACATCTGAACATGTGTATAGGGGGTATATATACACATATATGTCTGTATATATACCCCTAGACATATATAGGTGTGATAGTAGCAGAAATATATGCTTGCGCTAATGAAATCATTTACAGTGATATATTTCTGCTACTATCACACCTATATATGGCTAGGTGTCTATATACATATAATTATGTGTGTATATATACCACTATACACAAGTTCAGATGTTTTGCCTGCCTCAAAAGAACCCAAAAAAATGCCAAAAAAAACGCTAGCGTCAAAAAAAAAATGTCCAGGTGTGTTTTTGCTGGCATTTTTTGGGGGGTTTTGGAGGCAGGCAAAACATCAGAACTTGTGTACAGTACCACTATACACAAGTTCAGATGTTTTTCCTGACTGCAAAGAACCCAAAAAAATGCCTTCTATTAAACCGGCAAGGTGTTACAGCAGCAAAGCCAACCTCCTGTGCTGAAAGTTTTCTAATACAAACAATCTTTTTTTATGGTTCTGGACATGCTACAGAGCTGAAACTTCACATGTACACTTTTTATATCCCCCAGATACGAAATCCAAAGTAAAAATCAAAAAATCTCTTTTTTTTTTTTATATTTTTCAATAATTGGCTTTTTTATCAAAAATGACAATTTTTAAGAACTTTTTTTTGTGTGATTAATAGTTAATGGGGCATGACCCAGAACCCTAGGCACTTTTTAGGGGCATTTATTGGGTTTTAGGGCTTAAAAATTTTGTTTTTTGATTACCGAAGTTCGGGTCCCATTGATTTCAATGGGGTTCTGAAATCCGGGCCGAACTTTCAGGAAGTTCGGATGTTCTGGCCGAACCAAACTTTTCAAAAGTTCGATCATCCCTAGTAGTGATCCAGTAAGGATCTAATTATTGATGGGGACTGGTAACGATCCAGTAAGGATCTAACCATTGATGAGGGCTGGTAGTGAATCACTAAGGATCTGGTCATTGATGGGGACTGGTAGTGATGCGGTATGAATATTAATTAATAGGGACTGGTAGTGATTCAGTAAGGATCTAATCATTGATAGGGACTGGTAACAATCCAGTAAGTATCTGGTCATTGATGGGTACTGGCAGTGCTTCAGTAAGGATCTAATCATTGATGGTGATGGGGCAGGCTTGGTGTGGGAGCTCACCTTCTCTCTTCTGCAGGTAACAGAATGTTCCTGGTGGACCTGAACACTCGAAAGCAGTCTGGAGCAGCCAAAACAATCATTCACTCGGAGGTGGACAGTGCAATGTGTAATGTTCATGGACTGTACATTTTTCATGGTCCTTCTTATTACCACTACAAGGATGCGGAGGAGCTACTAGCTGCCACAGAGGCCCCCTCTGCCGGGAACATCGCCTCCAACTTCTTGGACTGCTAGAGGAGAGTGAGGAGCCCACGTCACCCATCACAGATCTACACAGTGCACATATGGAGCTATTACCTGATTATTTAATTGCAATAACCCAGAGACATCCAACCGTAGTTTTATAACTATGAATGTCTAATAAAATGGAAAAATAAGACAAGTATCGTCTATAGTATCTATTTATTGGCAAGAACGTTTACTTTTAAACGCAATAAAAAAATGTATAATAATATTGTAAAAAAACACTAACACAGTCTAGAACCACTGTCTGCTTGTTACCTGACGTCTGCTCAGACTGAAGGAGGCAGCTCCGGTGTTGGGCAGGCCTTGTCATAACATGAGTACCCCCTTCTGCATCATTACACCATTGTAGGGTGCTGTAGTAAATCCCCCTAGGGCAGGGATCCTCAAACTATGGCCTTCCAGCTGTTGCAGAACTACACATCCCATTAGGCATTGTAAAACTCTGACATGCACAGACATGACAAGGCATGATGGGAATTGTAGTTCCTGAACAACTGGAGGGCCATAGTTTGAAGACCCCTGCCCTAGGGTGCAGGTCTGTTACACCCTGCATCCACATTATGTCCTCAGTCAATCTGGAAGACTGAGGACATCTTGTGGTGAGCATGAATTAGTGTGAGGAGCAGCAATGCAGTGGAGGTGAATTCTTCAGGTAGAGCTGAGGGACTGTTTAAAAAAATTGCCCAGAGTTGGGATTTATTCACTAAACCCCATTTCTAGATTGAGTCCTGTGTTAATCTCTGTACCCAAAGGTTTCAGCTAGGAGTTTGTTTGCTTCTGCCCTGTATTCAGTGAGCACTGGCTGTTTCCCTGTATTTCCAGTTCCTGTAATAACAAAGGTTTAGCTCATGCAGTAGTCTGCCATAATACAATAAAATGCCATGAAAAGATTTTTGAGCAAATTTTATTGGATTGTTACACAAATGCACAATACATAGTAGATACACAGCTTTGTGCCAGTTCTATTATATGACATCTCAGACGGTTACATGTTTCAGGACATAAATGGTACGTGAAGAGTGGTTATCTGGAGCACTCTAGAAACCAGGAGAAAATAAGAATGTACTAATTTTACATATACAGACGCTAGTCAGGGCCGTCTTTAACACAGGGCAAAAGGGGCAGCTGCCCTGGGCCCAGTGATTGTTGTGGGGCCCAAAGCAACAGCCCCTTGAGCCCACACTGCCTGCAAATAGGTATTAAGTGGATTTTAGAGGGCCCAAGAAAATATTTGCCCAGGGTCCAATCAATATGAAAGACAGCCCTGACGCTAGTCATAGTAATAGTAATACTAGGCCAATTCTCCCTGCTGGAGTTCTCTATACTTCCCCAACCACAGCTGTGATAATAATAGTAGTCTCATTCTTCCTGCTGCCACAAACCAGAAAGCAAGCTACTCACTAGGGGGGGGGGGACCTCTGGGTGAGTCTAGGATGGAAAAGGACCTGGGGGTACTGGTAGACAACAGGCTTGGCAGTGGCATGCAATGCCAAGCCGCTGCAAGCAAAGCCAACAGAATACTGGGATGTACAAAAAAGGGGATTCACTCCAGAAATAAAGAGATTATTCTCCCTCTCTACAAGACTCTGGTCCGGCCACATCTGGAGTATTCTGTCCAGTTCTGGGCACCGGTCCTCAGGAAGGATGTGCTGGAACTGGAAAGAGTCCAGAGAAGGGCAACAAAAATAATTAGGGGAATGGAGGACATCAGCTATGAGGAAAGACTAGAAGCACTGAACCTATTCTCTCTGGAGAAGAGACGACTGAGGGGGGATATGATATCAATGTACAAATACTGTACTGGCGACCCTAGCATAAGGAACAAACTATTCAGAGAAAGGGAATACAATAAGACACGTGGCCACTCACTAAAACTAGAGGAAAGGCGGTTTAACCTTAAAATACGTAGGGGGTTCTTCACTGTAAGAGCGGTAAGGATGTGGAATTCTCTTCCGCAAACAGTCGTATCAGCAGGGAGCATTGATAGTTTCAAAAATCTATTAGATGGGCACCTTAAAGACCACAACATACAGGGGTATACAATGTACAACATACAGGGGTATACAATGTACAACATACAGGGGTATACAATGTACAACATACAGGGGTATACAATGTACAGTTAACAGCAAACACACACACACACATCATAGGTTGAACTGGATGGACTGATGTCTTTTTTCAACCTCACTAACTATGTAACTTGTAGAGTTAAAAGAAAAGATGTGAGGACTTAACCCCTCGCCCTCACTTTTTCTAAATCCCCACCTCCAACCAAAACTGAAATAAGCTTTTGGACAGATTTAATATATATTACTCAGCCAAATATACAAACAGTGCCAGCCGCCATGCGGTGCTTATACTCATAGAGGACATAGGAGGCTTGGGGGAAATTTCCTGCCATATCAAGTTTCCCCGGCACAGTATGAATGGTGGCTCCTTTGTCCAGACCAGCCTTCAGTTTCTTCAGCATGCGCTCAGCCAGGTACTGCTTGGCATAGCTGGGATCGGCCTCAATGTTGGCGTAGATGTCAGGTGGTGGGTTCGGGAGTTTCCACTCCAGTTCTCCAATGAGCTGATTGATCTTCCCCTTGTCTAGAGAGACGGGGCTCTCGCTGTAGCTCAGGACCACCTGAGTGCCGCATTCCCCACTTACTGAGATATAGTTCCCATGGACCAGGACCCCAACTGCTTTTTTGGTTTGTGGGTGGGAGACCATTACTGCCCAGCGCAGCCAATCATAATTCTTCTCCATCAGTTTGAGTATGGCAGTGGCTTTTTCATCATCAGGCAAGGCCTCATTTAGTGGTAGGTACTTCTCTACGTCTTCTTGGGCTTGGGACTTGAAGTAGGAGGCACAGTCTCTGGAAGTGTCCTCCATTCTTTTATAAAGAGCGGCCATTTTGTCTGTCCATCTGCCCATCATGAGCTGGGTATCCCGCCCGGTCAGGGAACCATGGACAAAAAGGCACAGGAGACCTGTAGCTAGGACAAAGTTGACCTGCTGGCAGAAGGCAATCATCTGCCAGCGACGTGGGTGGTTGTCTCGTATCACCTGCTGCAGGAGGGTAACCTGTTCTGCCAGCACAGAGATGCCCAGGAGGCGGTTATAGAGAGCATTGAGCTGGCGGTCAATCTTGTAATCAGTTACGTATTGCAGGAAGACCTCCTTTTCTTTGTCTTTGTACGGTTTCCCTGCCCTGACCACTGTAGCCAGCTGTTGGTACACCACCGTGATGCTATCTTCACATTTGGTGACATCGGAGTCTCTCATTAGCCCCTTGCCTGCAGCCAGCTGTCGGTCAATGGACTCGAGGGTCTTCTTGACAAACTCTATTTCATCGGCGGTGGCAGTTTCATTGATCTGAGCAATGAGTCCCAAGACCACTGAGTTCACTGACTGGAGGAAGCCCACTGACTCCCATGCCTTTGCAAAGACCGCCATCAGAGAAGCACAGTGTGTGGAATCTGTATGGGAAGAAGACAAAGAGAGTAATCAAACTCCAATTCAGCGATGTCTAAAGCCATTTAGGGTCCCTCCACATCTGTTTTTGTGCATTGAGGCGCATTGCATTAATGCATCCCATTCATTCTGAACAAGCTGTCAACACACTTCAACGTTTGAAAAGCTGCCCCTTTGTGCACCACAACACATAGCATGCATTATCTATTGTAAATTTTCATTGGGGTGAAATTTTAAAATATTTGCCCCATGTAGGGGTCCTGCTTTAAGCTGGGATGTCCCTAACTAAATTTTGTTGATTGGTTCTGCCTGCTAGTGTTCTCCAGTAGATAGACTGAGAAGTTATAATGTGTTTGTCACAAGTTAGCCTCCCTTCACATGTGGTGTTTGGGCTTCTCTGTTTCCTATGGGCGTCGCCTGCTCCACTGTGGGTTATATCCTGTTCCTGTCAATTACTTCCTGGGTCACCTCCCTGTTTGCTTCCCTATATATACACATGCTCAGTGCACTGTTCCTTGCTTAAGCAACTTCGCTGTTCTCTGAGCTCCCATCCATGTATCCCTTGGCTATTGTATCTGATCTCCTGTGTACCGTCCCGGCTTTGTTTCTACGTCTACGTTTGTCTGCTGCCTGTCCTGACCTCGGCTTGTCTCTCGGATCTCCTTATAGTCTCCTGTTTACCCTGCACACGCCAGCGGTCTCCACATTCTCAGCTGGGCCTACCTGGGGGCCGCGACCTGGTTCCAGTCTGCTGCAAGTCCATCCCCACCATCAGGGGCCCTGGTGAAGAAGCAGGCTGGGGCTTAGACTCCGCGCCCTGGGGAATCCTGAGCTGGGGATCTATAAGGGCTCACTACCACAGACCCGTTGACAGTATTTGGTTATGGATATTTATTCTGCCTTGACCAATCACTGGGGGAGGAAGAGAATGTCTGTGCAGAAGGTTCTTCCAATCCTTGTCTCCCAGCCTTTGGCTGGTGGAGAAACCAAGAGTCGGAAAAAATTCTGTTATATTACCTACCAGACTGGTCCTAACCAATCCAAGCTGGCCAGCGGCAGAGGCCTAAAGAGTTTGAAACCGACCTGTGGAAGAGGCCTAAGAATCCGGAATGCAGCCGTATGTCTATGTTTACAGAATCTAAGCTGATTTATGGCAGAAGCCTTAACAATCTAAAGCTAAACCTTTAGCAGAAGTCAAGACCACCTACAGAATCTAAGCTGGCCTGTGATAGAGAATTGTAATGAGAACTGAAGCCACCTATCTGGCCTACAGAATCTAAGATGGGCTGTGGCAAAGACCTAAAGATTTTAAAGCTGACCTGTGGTAGAGGGCTAAGCAACTGGAATTAAGCCACCCATCTGGGCATACAGAATCTAAGTTGAGCTAGGGCAGAGGCCTAAAGAAGCTCAAGGTCACCTGTGCATACCTCCCAAATGTCCCTGATTTGGAACAAAGTCCCTCTGTCCCTCTTCCCTCCTCATTTGTCTCTCGTTTTGGTCTGATCAATATAGTTATATAGAAAAATCAATATTTATCTATCAGCAAGTGTTTTGCAGTGCTAAACATTTCATACAGCTTCTAAATTGCTGCATTTGTAAATTCCAAAAGCCAATATAAAGGAATAGTAGTGGTAAAAAAGCACTTGTGGGTTTAACCAGTCTTTTTTTTTCTTTTTGTACAATTCTCCTTTAAGGGAGCATGGCAGGGGGTGTGTCCTATCACTACCTACTTTTGCTAATAGGCATCCCTTATTCCCATTTCAAAAAATTGGGAGGTATGCCTTTGGTAGAGACCTAAGAAACTGGAATGTAGCCACCCATCTGGGCCTTTACAATCTAAGCTGCACTGTGGCAGAGGCCTAAAGAACCTAAAGCTGACCTGTGGCAGAGGTCTAATCTACAGAATTGAAGCTGGCCTTAGGTAGAGACCTAAGAAACTGGAATGTAGCCACCCATCTGGGTCTTCAGAATTTAAGTTGTGCTGTGACAGAGGCCTAAAGAGCCTAAAACTGACCTGTGGTAGAGGCCTAAGTAACTGGAATGTAGCCACCCATCTGGGTCTTCAGAATTTAAGTTGTGCTGTGACAGAGGCCTAAAGAGCCTAAAACTGACCTGTGGTAGAGGCCTAAGTAACTGGAATGTAGACACCCATCTGGGTCTTCAGAATCTAAGCTGAGCTGTGGCAGAGACCTAAAGAACCTAAAGCTGACCTGTGGTAGAGGCCTAAAAAAACTAAATGTAGCCACCCATCTGGGTCTTCAGAATTTAAGTTGTGCTTTGGCAGAGGCCTAAAGAGCCTAAAACTGACCTGTGGTAGAGGCCTAAGAAACTGGAATGTAGCCATCCATCTGGGCCTTTACAATCTAAGCTGCGCAGTGGCAGAGGCCTAAAGAACCTAAAGCTGACCTGTGGCAGAGGTCTAATCTACAGAATTGAAGCTGGCCTTAGGTAGAGACCTAAGAAACTGGAATGTAGCCACCCATCTGGGTCTTCAGAATTTAAGTTGTGCTGTGGCAGAGGCCTACAGAGCCTAAAACTGACCAGTTGTAGAGGCCTAAGTAACTGGAATGTAGACACCCATCTGGGTCTTCAGAATCTAAGCTGAGCTGTGGCAGAGGCCTAAAGAACCTAAAGCTGACCTGTGGTAGAGGCCTAAAAAAACTAAATGTAGCCACCCATCTGGGTCTTCAGAATCTAAGCTAACTTATAGTAAAGTCCTAAAGAATCTAAGGCTGACCTGTGGCAGAGGTCAAAAGAATCTACAGCGCTTAAGCTTGCCTGTGGTAAAGGCATAAAAACTGTAATGTAGCTGCCTCTCTTGGCCTACAAAATCTAAGCTGACCTATTGGAGAGGTCTAAAGAACCTAAAGCTGATCCATGGCAGAGGCTTAAGAAACTGGAATGAGACAGCCCATTTAGGTCTTCAGAATCTAAACTAATTTATCGTCCTAAAGAAGCTAAAGCTGACCTTTCTCAATGGCCAATGGAACCTACATAATCTAAGCTGCTCAGTGACAGTGGCCTAGGAAACTGGAAGATAGTTCCTGTCTTGGTGTAAATGAGTCTTGGAGAGTTCTTCTGTGTAGAGGCATTTTCGCTGCTGTTTTGGGTATCAACCAACCGTAGACCCAAAGGCAAAAAGAAGGTTGAAGGTACTGAAGTCTGCCTGTCTTTAGCTGTTAATGGGTTGGTGTGTTGTTGGGGGCAGCTTTAGGGCCACCATTTGGAAGGCCAGCTGCTGATGCAGGGGTAGGGCTGCACCCATGTATTACCATAACACACAATTGTGAGGCCGGTCATGAAGCCTAATGTAAGCAGTGATAAAAATACAGAAATTGCTCCATGTCCCACACCCAATGGGTGCTGGTCCTGTATTGTATGTGATGAAGAAGGAGTGCACACCCACATTTTAATGCTGGAGAGAAGGTGACTGGACCATCAGCCTACGTGAGACCACAAAGTAAAATATTACTTATTGCTGGGGGTAGGGGTACTGTTTTAATTATTTTATCACTGCCCTGAATTAGGCTTTAAAGTAATAACAGTAGGCAGCACAACATGTCTGCTGTTTTCTTACGTGGAACTCTCTCCTAAATGTGCCCCTCTGCAACGTTTCACTTTGGTACCAGTGACCAACTTTCACTAACATCAGGGTTAATCCCCACAAGTGCCATCACCCTGTCCAATTAAAGTGCCCTTGAAAAACATCAATACAATATGGGGCAATCAATTCAAAGCGAAAGGATGGATTTCTAGAGCGTTCCATGACCTAAAGACCAATCTTTTATCTCCCGTGACCTTACACCTAAACCTGGACTGGAATAGCTTACCCTGATTTCACTGCACTGTGAGCTTCTAATAATGTGCTTTAGAATCTGCAGCAAGTGAGATAGAACCTGCATCTTTTCCTGGCTGAAAGAGGAAACATTTAATAATATTAGACTATTTTCTCTACAGGTCGGATGCTCTTCATTCAAAAGTATAGCATGAATCAGGACAACACCACATTGTGGACACTAGATGAAGCTGACGATTAGGAATGATCGAACGGTTCGGGTCGACCATCGGTTCGACCCGTACATTGACTGTTCGAAATTCGGCCGAATTTCAAACTTTTTGCTGAAAAAGTTCGGAATTCAGCAACCAGAACCGACCAAAATGCAATGGGACAGGAACTGGGCTTTAAAAGCCCGTGATTGGACCAGAACCATCAGTAAAAAGCCAATTGAGGGGGCAGGAGGATGCTAGGAATGTGATTGGAGTGACTAGGGGGTCCAGAGGCCAATTAGTAGTGAATAAGCCCCCCAGTATATAACATAGCCCCTCCAAATCTCTAGCATTGTAATACAGGGACGTGGAAGAGAGTGGAAGCAGTTCTGTTACTCCTGCTTCAAAGTGTCATTTAGCAATTATTAGTGTGAGGAAAGGGATATCTAGTGTAGTTAGGGGACTATTTTCCACTATAGTTAGATTTAATAATCTAGTTTCTGTAGGGAAAGTGTTAAGTGTCAGGGGACCGTAGTGTAGTGTAGGGTTAACTGACTCTGACTGCTATGGCAGGGTGACCAAACCCTTCCATGTCAGGGTGACCGCCATAGAAAAAAGATTGTTTCTATTAGAATTGCAATAGAGCAGGATAGTGGCTTCGCCCCTGTCACACCCGGCTTTTTGTTGCAGGCGTTTTATTGGGCTTTTTTGTGGACGTGTTTGGAGGCAGGCATGACATCAGAACTTCTGTGTAGGGGTATATATACACACACACATGTATGTATATATACACATACACATATATAGATGTGAAAGTAGCAGAACCCTATGCCTGCGCTAATGAAATAATTACCAGGCATAGGACTACGCTCCTATCACACCTATATGTGTGTATGTGTATAAATACATATAAGTGTGTGTGTATATATACCCCTATGCAGAAGTTCAGATGTTATGCCTGCCTCCAAAGACGCCCAAAAAATGCCCAAAAAAAACGCCTGCAACAACACACCTGGGCGTTTTTGTAGCAGGCGTTTTTTTGGGCATTTTTTGGGCGTCTTTGGAGGCAGGCATAACATCAGAACTTCTGTGTAGGGGTATATACACACACACACACATGTATGTATATATACACATATATAGGTGTGAAAGTAGCAGAACCCTATGCCTGTGCTAATGAAATAATTAACAGGCATAGGACTTCGCTCCTATCACACCTATATGTGTGTATGTGTATAAATACATATAAGTGTGTGTGTATATATACCCCTATACAGAAGTTCAGATGTCATGCCTGCCTCCAAAGACGCCCAAAAAATGCCCAAAAAAACGCCTGCTACAAAAACGCCCAGGTGTGTTGTTGCAAGCTTTTTTTTGGGCATTTTTTGGGTGTCTTTGGAGGCAGGCATAACATCTGAACTTCTGTATAGGGGTATATATACACACACACTTATATGTATTTATACACATACACAGATATAGGTGTGATAGGAGCGAAGTCCTATGCCTGTTAATTATTTCAATAGCGCAGGCATAGGGTTCTGCTACTTTCACACATATATATGTGTATGTGTATATATACATACATGTGTATGTGTATATATACCTCTACACAGAAGTTCAGATGTCATGCTTGCCTCCAAACACGTTCACAAAAAAGCCCTATAAACGCCTGCAACAAAAAGCCGGGTGTGAAAATAGCAAAGCCACTATCCTGCTCTACTGCAATTCTAATACAAATGATCTTCTTTTCTGGTTCTGGACATGCTACAGAGCTGAAACTTCACAGATACACCTTTTAGACCCCCCAGACACTAAGTGCCGGTTCACACTGATGCGCTTGCGATTGTAATGCGAATTTGCGGTGCGAGTTTACCTTGCGTTTTTCCATAGTACAGCGCGATTGCAATGCGAATCGCATTGCGTATAATCATGTTAATTAGCTCAGGTGCGATTTTTGCTCCAGCCAATCCAAATGAAATGGGTGTTAACTTCCGGTTGACTTCCTGGTCTTTATGAGGAGAGTACACCGTGGAGTGTGAGCTGTGGTTTTGTTTGGAGATTACGTTGTGGAGAGTGTGCTGTATTTTGGTGTATTGCCACTATGTTTCATTTGCCTTTGGTCATGGCAGCAGTTGCTACTGCCACTGCTGCAGTCTTGATCAATAAGGACAGGAGGAGGAGGAGGATGAGGATGATGATGATGAGAAGACGAAGGTATTGGGTTCATCCCATAATTTCAAACAGGGAAGAGAGAGGTCAGTTCAATGTCCTCTATCATGATCTCCGGCAACATGAAGAGAAGTTTTTCAACTATACTCGGATGTCCGTTAATAGGTTAGTATGTGAGAGGGAGTCTCTCCTTCTTCTTCTCTCTTTTTGCTGCTTCCCTCTATATCTCTTTTTTCCCCATCTCTCTTTTTCCTCTCTCTCTGTTTTCACCTATATCTACCCAGTGCTGTATCTTGGCCTAGGCCAACAAGGCCCAGGCCTAGGGCGGCACTTTGCAGGGGGGGCAGCAAAAATCGGCATCCTGCACGAAAAAAAAAACAGCCTCCTCCTGGCACGAAAAGGGTCCCACCGGCTTGCACTACACTTTTTGTATAGTGCCAGTCTTATGTGGTGAATTGGGCCGGAGGGCAGGGTCCAGGAGGCAAATCAGTCTGGTACCCCCATAAAGCGGTCCTACTGCTACCTACCAGTATGATAATACCGGCCGGTCAGGACATTCGGATAGACCGCAGGCCGCCGACCACACTTAATACAACTGGCCCGATGGCTGCCAATGCTAATAAGTGTTGCACTGCAGCCAAATGCTCCACCTACTCTCCTCTGCCCCCAGGCACTGATGGGCACTCATATGCTGCACTGATGGGCACTAATAGGCTGTACTGATGGGCACTAATATGCTGCTTTGATGGCCACTGATGAGGCAGCAATGGTGGGTACTGATAAACTGCACTGATGGGCACTAATGAGGCTGCACTGGTAAGGCAGCACTGATATGCTGCAATGAGGAGGCTGCAATGATGGGCACTGATGAGGCTGAACTTATGGGAACTGATGAGGCTACACTGAGACTGTGGTTGTGGTCTGTGGTTTACAGATGACAGGGCGGGTCATAAACAGGAAGGGGTGTGGCCTTTACAGGAAGGGGTGGGTCATATTTAAATTAGGGGGTGCACAAGTTTAGTCAGGCCTAGGGCAGCACAAAACCTAAATACGCCACTGTATCTACCCCCGAATCATTCCTGAAGCTCCCCACGCCCCCCTTTTGCTTGCCACTTACGTGTGTTGTGTTTTTTTTTAGTTTTGACGAATTACTTGGGCTGCTCTTTTCACGTTTGGAGCGTCAGAACACCACCTTCCGGAATAGTGTTGTGCCTGCTGAAAGATTGCTTGTTACATTACGGTAAGTGTGATATATTTTGTGAAAAGTCATGTATTTTTTTTCTCCATAGTTAGCAATACAGTGAATGCAGACAGATATGATGGCAAAGTTGACTTCAAAAAAAGTTTTTATTTTTTTTTTATTTTGTTGCATGTAACAAGAACAAAGGAACAAAATCCATAAACATTAGGTCAAAAAAGACAACTTAGGTCAACGTGGCAATACAGTGGCAAGTGTACTATAGATCCAAAAAATTTGGTGAACTCTCCAGATCAAGTGGTGTTGAAGAGCCTGAGGGTGTATGATCCAAGGTGTTGGGATATAGCCATGGCACAAGCGGGGATGGAGTTCTATGTGACGGTCCACTTGGGGGCCTATATTGTGGATAGGGTGGAGGTATTTTTGGGGAAAATGCACTAGATTGTGATGGTGGTGGTGGTGGTCTGCTGGAGGGGGGGAAATGGGAAGAAGTGGAGACATCCGGTGTTCTAGTGTGGGGGGGGATTACAGAGGGAATTGGGGAAGGAATAGGATATGGGATTTGGGATCTAGGGGTCTCATGGATGCTCCGATATTGGTCAAAACTTGACGGATAAGGGTTTGTTGGAATGGCAGAATGACTGGGTGTGAAATGAGGGGACCATGGAGTGTCTTGCGGTAACTGTTGTGGTACAGAGAACGAATGTATACAGTTTTGTACCGCCATTCTCATGTCGAAATACCTTTCAGACGGGACCTCTTTGAGAAGAGGCACCAAGCTATGAGCAAATAATGTGTGAGGACATTTATGTGCATCTAGTTGCTGGCTGATGCCTGACATAATGTCCACTAAGTGCTTTGTCTGCTCGTCTTCCGCCTCAGCAGTTGCCCTGCTGACTCTCCTCCTGTGGGATGTAGAGCCTCGACTTTGAGGCCTGGTGGAAGGCGTGGAAACGTCCGTTTCCTCAAACTCCTGTTCTGGTTCTTGAGCGGATCCTGACTCATCCAAACTCTGTGACTCAACGTTAGGAATATTTGAACTACTATTCGAACATGCAAATGCGACGCCTTCTTCCTCATCAACTTGAGCTGCATGCTCCTCCTCCTCCCCTTCCTCCTGCACATTCTCCACCTCCTCCCAACTTGCTTGTGTGCTGCAATGACAAACATGAAACAACTTTTCATCATCCGCTCAAATATATAATTTGAATGATAGGTGGGGATTGGAAGGTGAGGGGGTTGGGGGTGGGGTGAAGAGGGAGGGGGAAGGAAGGATGGGTTAATAGTGAAAGAGAATTTGACAATAAACTTACTTCCGCATTTCTAGAATGCTTAGGGGGGGCACCGGATCCACTTCTCGCCTCACGTTCTAGTCTCTTGTACCTTTGCAGGGTATCCTTGAGGCTACGCCATCTTGTTCGTATTAGTAATTCTGTAAGAGAAAAACATGACTAATAATAACTTTCTGTTTTTTATTTCAGGTACCTTGGAACTGGTAATTCTTTTGCAAGCCTGCATTACGAGTTCAAATTGGGGAAATCCACTGTGAGCACAATTGTTCGTGATACCTGTATTGCCATCTGGGAGGTCCTAAGAGATGTGGTGATGGGAAAACCAACCAAAGAGGAGTGGATCTCTGTAGCTGATCTTTTTTGGCAACGCTGCAACTTCCCTAACTGTGTCGGTGCTATAGATGGCAAGCACATTAGGATTGTGAGACCAGTTGGTAGCGGCACCAAATATTTCAATTACAAAAAATATTTTTCTTTGGTTTTGCTGGCAGTGGCGGATGCAAACTACTTATTCACCTACATAGATGTTGGTTCATATGGGAGCAGTTCCGACTCCAGTATTTTTTCCCACTCCAGTTTTGGAAAAATGCTGCGTGAAAAAAGCCTGGACCTCCCACATGAAAGACCACTGCCTGGAACATCTCAGCAAAGCCTCCCATTTGTTTTTGTTGGTGATGAGGCTTTTGCACTTTCGGAACACCTGCTTCGCCCGTATGCTAATCGCTCACTGACTGTTGAAAAGAGAGTGTTTAACTACAGGCTCACAAGAGCGCGCAGAGTTGTGGAGTGCAGTTTTGGTATTCTGGCAAATAAGTGGCGCTTTCTACACACGCCACTGACTCTAACCACGGATAACGCCATAATTGCCGTCAAAGCTGCCTGTGTACTCCACAACTTTGTTAGATCGCGAGATGGATACCTCTTCGAGGACTCCCTGATGGATGATATGGAAGGCGCAGAGTGGATCCACACCAGGGGAAACTACAGAGGGGCCAACATCAGGGAGAATTTCACTGACTACTTTATGAGTCCTGCTGGTCAAGTGCCATGGCAGCTTGATTCCATACAATAAAGAGTATTAATTAATTTTTACTGTACTTTGTTTCAATAAATACACTATTGTTCAAATGTTCAACATTGCGTAATGCATTTCTTTTCGTCTGTGGTTACATACTGAGCATGCATTGTCTTCCACAGGGCCCCCCATAGATCCCCATTTAAAACTTGGCCCCCCCACATAGATCCCCATTTAAAACTTGGCCCCCCCACATAGATCCCCTTAAAACATGGCCCCCCCACATAGATCCCCTTAAAACATGGCCCCCCCACATAGATCCCCATTTAAAACTTGGCCCCCCCACATAGATCCCCATTTAAAACTTGGCCCCCCCACATAGATCCCCTTAAAACATGGCCCCCCCATAGGAGAATATATACACATACCTTTCTTTTTGCGCTCTTGAGTTGTGAATCCACTCCAGTCCTCATACAGGCTTGCACAAATTTCTTCCCACCCTCTTTTCTTCATAGCGTTGTTTTTGTACTCTGCAGTACGGCTGTCCCATATATATGGCCTGGAACGGACAAGCCTGATCAGCTCCTCATTGTCGATCCCAACACGTTTGGGTGCCATGTTGTTTGTTGATGAAGATGTTTGTGGATGTCACATGCAGGCTCGGGACAGGAAATAGGGGGGTGTAGCTGTCGGGACAAACTATACACATATTCGCACATATCTGAACTGTACATGCGAGTTCAGAGCGATTTACATTGATGTCTATGGAGACTAAATTCGCAACGCAGCACTGTAAACTCGCACAAGACCCTTTTTTTCATCGCATCACATTCGCATCTAGATCGCAACGCATAGATGTGAACGACCGTCACGAATGCAATGTATTTTTTAAGTGCATGCGATTGGAGACTTTTTAGAACGCAACGCATTCGCAGTACAAGCGCATCAGTGTGAACCGGCACTTAATCCAAAGAAATCTCATTTTTTTTTTTTTCAATAATTTTTTCAATAATTGGCTCTCTATCAAAAATGAAAATTTTTAAGAACTTTTTTTTGTGTGATTAATAGTCCCTGGGGCATGACCCAGAACCCTAGGCACTTTTTAGGGGCATTTATTGGGTTTTAGGGCTTCAAAATTGTGTTTTTTGATTACAGAAGTTCGGGTCCCATTGATTTCAATGGGGTTCTGAAATCCGGGCCGAACTTTCGGGAAGTTCGGGTGTTCTGGTCGAACCGAACTTTTCAAAAGTTCGATCATCCCTACTGACGATCAAAGGAAATAAATACTTCTTATGATCATCAGCTCCATCTAGTGACCATAATGTGGTATTGAGTCACTTTATTTAGTGAGAATTATTAACATTCCATTCGGTGAGAAAGAATGAATAACATTCCATCTGGAGAGAAAATGGCCTAATAACATTCGATTTTACACAGAAAAAAGGCACATGCAGTTTCACTGGACAAGTAGCTCTACAAATGTCTTAAATAAGTTTTTCTATTTAATTTTATTCTCAGCAATCTTTTGATAGGCAGACTGTTAGTAGAGCTAGGGAACACAATTCTGTGTATGAAATACAGCTGTAAATATGGAACAGCAAGCAAAAAAAAAGCAATAAAAAAATAGTTCTCAGGTAATGTTACAGCGTCTCTAAGAGTGACCTCTCTAAGAGTGACCTGTTGGTTTCACTAGGTATTGTGTGTTATATAACAGGAAAGGAAATAATGTGTCATCTTAGTGTTCCTGTGACCTCCACCTGACCAGGAAATTCCCGTTATAAAATTAGTGCATTGTATGGAATTCTCAACATATGTCCCACATACAGTACATCTCACCTGTACAGAACATACAGCACATCTCACCTATACAGAACATACAGTAAATCTCACCTGTACAGAACATACAGCCCATCTCACCTGTACAGAGCATACAGCACATCTCACCTGTACAGAACATACAGCACATCTCACCTGTACAGAACATACAGCACATCTCATCTGTACAGAGCATACAGCACATCTCACCTGTACAGAGCATACAGCACATCTCACCTGTACAGAACATACAGCACATCTCACCTGTACAGAGCATACAGCACATCTCACCTGTACAGGACATACAGTAAATCTCACCTGTACAGGACATACAGTAAATCTCACCTGTACAGGACATACAGTACATCTCACCTGTACAGAACATACAGTACATCTCACCTGTACAGAGCATACAGTACATCTCACCTGTACAGAACATACAGTACATCTCACCTGTACAGAACATACAGTACATCTCACCTGTACAGAGCATACAGCACATCTCACCTGTACAGATCATACAGCACATCTCACCTGTACAGAACATACAGTACATCTTACCTGTACAGAGCATACAGTACATCTTACCTGTACAGAACATACAGTACATCTCACCTGTACAGAACATACAGTACATCTCACCTGTACAGAACATACAGTACATCTCATCTGTACAGAACATACAGTACATCTCACCTGTACAGAACATACAGCACATCTCACCTGTACAGAACATACAGCACATCTCACCTGTACAGAGCATACAGCACATCTCACCTGTACAGAGCATACAGTACATCTCACCTGTACAGAACATACAGCACATCTCACCTGTACAGAACATACAGCACATCTCACCTGTACAGAGCATACAGTACATCTCACCTGTACAGAACATACAGCACATCTCACCTGTACAGAACATACAGCACATCTCACCTGTACAGAGCATACAGCACATCTCACCTGTACAGAGCATACAGTACATCTCACCTGTATGGAGCATACAGCACATCTCACCTGTACGGAGCATACAGCACATCTCACCTAGACAGAACATACAGCACATCTCACCTAGACAGAACATACAGCACATCTCACCTGTACAGAGCATACAGCACATGTCACCTGTACAGGACATACAGTAAATCTCACCTGTACAGAACATACAGCACATCTCATCTGTAAAGAACATACAGCACATCTTACCTGTACAGAGCATACAGTACATCTCACCTGTACAGAACATACAGAACATCTCACCTGTACAGAACATACAGCACATCTCACCTGTACAGAGCATACAGTACATCTCACCTGTACAAAGCATACAGCACATCTCACCTGTACAGAACATACAGTACATCTCACCTGTACAGAACATACAGTACATCTCATCTCACCTGTACAGAACATACAGTACATCTCACCTGTACAGAGCATACAGTACATCTCACCTGTACAGAGCATACAGTACATTTCACCTGTAAATAACATACAGTACATCTCACCTGTATGGAGCATACAGCACATCTCACCTGTACGGAGCATATAGCACATCTCACCTAGACAGAACATACAGCACATCTCACCTGTACAGAGCATACAGCACATGTCACCTGTACAGGACATACAGTAAATCTCACCTGTACAGAGCATATAGTACATCTCACCTGTAAAGAACACACAGTACATCTCACCTGTACGGAGCATACAGCACATCTCACCTGTACAAAGCATACAGCACATCTCACCTGTACAGATCATACAGCACATCTCACCTGTACAGATCATACAGTACATCTTACCTGTACAGAACATACAGTACATCTCACCTGTACAGAACATACAGCACATCTCACCTGTACAGAACATACAGCACATCTCACCTGTACAGAACATACAGTACATCTCACCTGTACAGAACATACAGTACGTCTCACCTGTACAGAGCATACAGTACATCTTACCTGTACAGAACATACAGTACATCTCACCTGTACAGAACATACAGCACATCTCACCTGTACAGAGCATACAGCACATCTCACCTGTACAGATCATACAGCACATCTCACCTGTACAGAGCATACAGTACATCTTACCTGTACAGAACATACAGTACATCTCACCTGTACAGAACATACAGCACATCTCACCTGTACAGAACATACAGCACATCTCACCTGTACAGAGCATACAGCACATCTCACCTGTACAGAGCATACAGTACATCTCACCTGTACAGATCATACAGCACATCTCACCTGTACAGAGCATACAGTACATCTTACCTGTACAGAACATACAGTACATCTCACCTGTACAGAACATACAGCACATCTCACCTGTACAGAACATACAGCACATCTCACCTGTACAGAACATACAGCACATCTCACCTGTACAGAGCATACAGCACATCTCACCTGTACAGAGCATACAGTACATCTCACCTGTATGGAGCATACAGCACATCTCACCTGTACGGAGCATACAGCACATCTCACCTAGACAGAACATACAGCACATCTCACCTAGACAGAACATACAGCACATCTCACCTGTACAGAGCATACAGCACATGTCACCTGTACAGGACATACAGTAAATCTCACCTGTACAGAACATACAGCACATCTCATCTGTAAAGAACATACAGCACATCTTACCTGTACAGAGCATACAGTACATCTCACCTGTACAGAACATACAGAACATCTCACCTGTACAGAACATACAGCACATCTCACCTGTACAGAGCATACAGTACATCTCACCTGTACAAAGCATACAGCACATCTCACCTGTACAGAACATACAGTACATCTCATCTGTACAGAACATACAGTACATCTCACCTGTACAGAACATACAGTACATCTCACCTGTACAGAGCATACAGTACATCTCACCTGTACAGAGCATACAGTACATCTCACCTGTACAGAACATACAGTACATCTCACCTGTACAGAGCATACAGCACATCTCACCTTTACAGATCATACAGCACATCTCACCTGTACAGAACATACAGTACATCTTACCTGTACAGAGCATACAGTACATCTTACCTGTACAGAACATACAGTACATCTCACCTGTACAGAACATACAGTACATCTCACCTGTACAGAACATACAGTACATCTCATCTGTACAGAACATACAGTACATCTCACCTGTACAGAACATACAGCACATCTCACCTGTACAGAACATACAGCACATCTCACCTGTACAGAGCATACAGCACATCTCACCTGTACAGAGCATACAGTACATCTCACCTGTACAGAACATACAGCACATCTCACCTGTACAGAACATACAGCACATCTCACCTGTACAGAGCATACAGTACATCTCACCTGTACAGAACATACAGCACATCTCACCTGTACAGAACATACAGCACATCTCACCTGTACAGAGCATACAGCACATCTCACCTGTACAGAGCATACAGTACATCTCACCTGTATGGAGCATACAGCACATCTCACCTGTACGGAGCATACAGCACATCTCACCTAGACAGAACATACAGCACATCTCACCTAGACAGAACATACAGCACATCTCACCTGTACAGAGCATACAGCACATGTCACCTGTACAGGACATACAGTAAATCTCACCTGTACAGAACATACAGCACATCTCATCTGTAAAGAACATACAGCACATCTTACCTGTACAGAGCATACAGTACATCTCACCTGTACAGAACATACAGAACATCTCACCTGTACAGAACATACAGCACATCTCACCTGTACAGAGCATACAGTACATCTCACCTGTACAAAGCATACAGCACATCTCACCTGTACAGAACATACAGTACATCTCACCTGTACAGAACATACAGTACATCTCATCTCACCTGTACAGAACATACAGTACATCTCACCTGTACAGAGCATACAGTACATCTCACCTGTACAGAGCATACAGTACATTTCACCTGTAAATAACATACAGTACATCTCACCTGTATGGAGCATACAGCACATCTCACCTGTACGGAGCATATAGCACATCTCACCTAGACAGAACATACAGCACATCTCACCTGTACAGAGCATACAGCACATGTCACCTGTACAGGACATACAGTAAATCTCACCTGTACAGAGCATATAGTACATCTCACCTGTAAAGAACACACAGTACATCTCACCTGTACGGAGCATACAGCACATCTCACCTGTACAGATCATACAGCACATCTCACCTGTACAGATCATACAGTACATCTTACCTGTACAGAACATACAGTACATCTCACCTGTACAGAACATACAGCACATCTCACCTGTACAGAACATACAGCACATCTCACCTGTACAGAACATACAGTACATCTCACCTGTACAGAACATACAGTACGTCTCACCTGTACAGAGCATACAGTACATCTTACCTGTACAGAACATACAGTACATCTCACCTGTACAGAACATACAGCACATCTCACCTGTACAGAGCATACAGCACATCTCACCTGTACAGATCATACAGCACATCTCACCTGTACAGAGCATACAGTACATCTTACCTGTACAGAACATACAGTACATCTCACCTGTACAGAACATACAGCACATCTCACCTGTACAGAACATACAGCACATCTCACCTGTACAGAGCATACAGCACATCTCACCTGTACAGAGCATACAGTACATCTCACCTGTACAGATCATACAGCACATCTCACCTGTACAGAGCATACAGTACATCTTACCTGTACAGAACATACAGTACATCTCACCTGTACAGAACATACAGCACATCTCACCTGTACAGAACATACAGCACATCTCACCTGTACAGAACATACAGCACATCTCACCTGTACAGAGCATACAGCACATCTCACCTGTACAGAGCATACAGTACATCTCACCTGTATGGAGCATACAGCACATCTCACCTGTACGGAGCATACAGCACATCTCACCTAGACAGAACATACAGCACATCTCACCTAGACAGAACATACAGCACATCTCACCTGTACAGAGCATACAGCACATGTCACCTGTACAGGACATACAGTAAATCTCACCTGTACAGAACATACAGCACATCTCATCTGTAAAGAACATACAGCACATCTTACCTGTACAGAGCATACAGTACATCTCACCTGTACAGAACATACAGAACATCTCACCTGTACAGAACATACAGCACATCTCACCTGTACAGAGCATACAGTACATCTCACCTGTACAAAGCATACAGCACATCTCACCTGTACAGAACATACAGTACATCTCATCTGTACAGAACATACAGTACATCTCACCTGTACAGAACATACAGTACATCTCACCTGTACAGAGCATACAGTACATCTCACCTGTACAGAGCATACAGTACATTTCACCTGTAAATAACATACAGTACATCTCACCTGTATGGAGCATACAGCACATCTCACCTGTACGGAGCATATAGCACATCTCACCTAGACAGAACATACAGTACATCTCACCTGTACGGAGCATACAGCACATGTCACCTGTACGGAGCATATAGCACATCTCACCTAGACAGAACATACAGCACATCTCACCTGTACAGAGCATACAGCACATGTCACCTGTACAGGACATACAGTAAATCTCACCTGTACAGAGCATATAGTACATCTCACCTGTAAAGAACACACAGTACATCTCACCTGTACGGAGCATACAGCACATCTCACCTGTACAAAGCATACAGCACATCTCACCTGTACAGATCATACAGCACATCTCACCTGTACAGATCATACAGTACATCTTACCTGTACAGAACATACAGTACATCTCACCTGTACAGAACATACAGCACATCTCACCTGTACAGAACATACAGTACGTCTCACCTGTACAGAGCATACAGTACATCTTACCTGTACAGAACATACAGTACATCTCACCTGTACAGAACATACAGCACATCTCACCTGTACAGAACATACAGTACGTCTCACCTGTACAGAGCATACAGTACATTTCAGCTGTATAGAGCATACAGCACATCTCACCTGTACAAAACATATAGTACATCTCATCTCACCTCTAGAGAACATACAGCACATCTCACCTGTACAGAAGATATAGTACATTTCACCTGTACAGAGCATACAGTACATTTCCCCTGTACAGAACAAACAGTACATCTCACCTGTACAGAGCATACAGTACATTTCACCTGTACAGAACATACAGTGCATCTCACCTGTACAGAGCATATAGTACATCTCACCTGTACAGAACATACAGTGCATCTCACCTGTACAGAAAATACAGCACATCTCACCTGTACAGGACATACAGTACATCTCACCTGTACAGAATATACAGTACATCTCACCTGTACAGAGCATACAGCACATCTCACCTCTACAGAACATGCAGGACATCTCATCTAACCTCTAGAGAACATACAGCACATCTCACCTGTACAGAACATACAGTACATCTCATCTCACCTGTACAGAACATACAGTACATCTCACCTGTACAGAGCATACAGCACATCTCACCTGTACAGAGCATACAGTACATCTCACCTGTACAGAAGATATAGTACATTTCACCTGTACAGAGCATACAGCACATTTCACCTGTACAGAACATACAGCACATCTCACCTGTACAGAGCACACAGTACATATCACCTGTACAGAACACACAGTACATCTCACCTGTACAGAGCATACAGTACATTTCACCTGTAGAGAGTATACAGTACATCTCACCTGTACAGAACATACAGTATATCTCAACTGTACAGAGCATATAGTACATTTCACCTGTACAGAGCATACAGTACATTTCACCTGTAGAGAACATACAGTACAACTCACCTGTACAGAACATATAGTACATCTCACCTGTACAGAGCATATAGTACATTTCACCTGTACGGAGCATACAGTGCATATCTCCTGTACAGAACATACAGTACGTCTCACCTGTACAGAGCATATAGTACATTTCACCTGTACAGAGCATACAGTACATTTCACCTGTACAGAGCATACAGCACATCTCACCTGTACAGACCGCTCAATACATGCGACCACATCAAAAATACTTTGAATGCTTCAATGTTCTCTGTACAGCCCTATGGTATATGTCAGAGCTTTTTAAAAGTAAAATAAAAATAGAGTGTGACTGTGGGGGGATATTAGAGTGTAAGCTCCTCTGGTACAGAGACTGATGTGACTGGCTCAGTGTTCTCTGTACAGCACTGCGGTATATGTCAGAGTGATATAAATATATAATAATAATAGTGTGTGACTGTGGGGGAATATTAGAGTGTAAGCTCCTCTGGTACAGACACTGCTGTGACAGGCTCAGTGTTTTCTGTACAAGACTGAGGTATATGTCAGAGCTATATAAATGTATAATAATAGTGTGTGACAGTGGGGGACATTAGAGTGTAAGCTCCTCTGGTACAGAGACTGATGTGACTGGCTCAATGATCTCTGTACAGCACTGCGGTATATGTCAGAGCTATATACAGTAAATGTATAATAATAATAGTGTGTGACTGTGGGGGGACATTAGAGTGTAAGCTCCTCCGGTAAAGATACTGATGTGACTGGCTCAGTGTTTTCTGTACAAGACTGAGGTATATGTCAGAGCTATATACACGTATAATAATATTGTGTGACTGTGGGGGGACATTAGAGTGTAAGCTCCTCTGGTACAGAGACTGATGTGACAGGCTCAGTGTTCTCTGTACAGCACTGGGGTATATGTCAGAGCTATATAAATGTATAATAATAATAGTGTGTGACTGTGGGGGGACATTAGAGTGTAAGCTCCTCTGGTACAGAGACTGATGTGACTGGCTCAGTGTTCTCTGTACAGTGCTGCTGTATATGTCAGAGCTATATAAATGTATAATAATAGTGTGTGACAGTGGGGGACATTAGAGTGTAAGCTCCTCCGGTACAGAGACTGATGTGACTGGCTCAGTGTTTTCTGTACAAGACTGAGGTATATGTCAGAGCTATATACACGTATAATAATATTGTGTGACTGTGGGGGAGGGGACATTAGAGTGTAAGCTCCTCTGGTACAGAGACTGATGTGATTGGCTCAGTGTTCTCTGTACAGCACTGCGGTATATGTCAGAGCTATAAAAATGTATAATAATAATAGTGTGTGACTGTGGGGGGACATTAGAGTGTAAGCTCTTCTGGTGCAGAGACTGAGTTGACTGGCTCAATGTTCTCTGTACAGCACTGCGGTATATGTCAGAGCTATAAAAATGTATAATAATAATAGTGTGTGACTGTGGGGGGACATTAGAGTGTAAGCTCTTATGGTGCAGAGACTGATGTGACTGTGGGGGGACATTAGAGTGTAAGCTCCTCTGGTGCAGAGACTGATGTGACTGGCTCAATGTTCTCTGTACAGCACTGCGGTATATGTCAGGGCTTTTATTTTATGTTATATCTTTTTGTTATGGTACATACATTGTATGTATCCATGTAATCACAAACATAATACAAATAGTATTACACGGCCTTAATGATAATAATTCCATTTATTCCCACACCCCTCAGTGGTATATTACAACATATTTCTATTATCTCCTCGTTCTCCCGGTTCTATAGAATAATGTCACATACTGACATATCATATACATTCTACATCTCCAATCACACATCCCCTGTCCCCATTCCTATAAAGTCTTTTAACATTCTGCGAGTAAAGTCTGATTACTATATTATACAAATTATTATATCTATGATATAGTATTACATTGTTACATGCATTCTACACTTTGTACCTGTATTGTAGGAGGTCTGTCCTCTCTTCTGTCACTTGTTCTATGTTCTGATTGACTCTTATCTGGATCTTATCAGAGCTCTGTATCACGTGAACAGCCACAAATAATAGCCCAGTGCTCCAATTGGTCATGGTGGCCCTGGGGACACACATTGTTCAGCTAATGGCGAGGACACTACAAAGTCACAGGAAATGGGACTTTCCTTGTCACGCTCTTATATGGGTCCTTCTCTCTGTGAAGGTCCACTTCCAGTGTACAGGATGTATGCACATTGACCCGTCCCTTGACATGTTCAATCCAGACTTCTCTTCAGGCTATAATGATGATACAAGATAGCCAGTAAACTTAGAAAAATATGTTTTGGATCGAAAGTTTAAGAACTGGGTCTATGCAACATGAGGATGTCACTGACCATTAGCACCTTATGTTGGTGAAATGTTGTATGGCCAAGTGAACAGGACCAGACTAAGAGATATCCTGCAGGCTCCTAAATATTGGACTGAGCGTTGAGTTAACAGACACATACTTAGAACACTTGGAACTTTACCTTGGCCTGCCAAGGGTCTAAATCAGGGGTGGGGAACCTACGGCCTGGGGGCCGTATGCGGCCCTCTAAGTCATTTGGTCCGGCCCCCCGTGCAGCTGAGTCTGTGTCTCTCAGCTGATCTGTCAGAACGGAGCCGATGCTTCCTGTATAGTTCCGGCTATGTTCTGACAGTCTGAGTGAGTCACAGGCGAAGTGTTATCAAATGCACTCCGACTGTGACCAATACATGAAACATCATCTCTTCCTCCAGCGCGGCGCTGCTGCTAACCAGCATTTTGCGCCAGCAGCACACACAGCAGTACCAGCCAGATCCAGCAGTACCAGCCAGAGCCAGCAGTACCAGCCAGAGCCATCAGTACCAGCCAGAACCAGCAGTACCAGTCAGAGCCAGCAGTACCAGCCAGAGCCAGCAGTATCAGCCAGAGCCAGCAGTACTCACAGCAGTACCAGTCAGAAGCAGCAGTATCAGCCGGAACCAGCAGTACCCACAGCACAGTACCAGCCAGCAGTACCAGCCTGAGCCAGCAGTACCAGCCAGCAGTACCTACAGCACAGTACCAGCATGAGTCAGCAGTACCCACAGCAGTACCAGCCAGCAGTAACCACAGCACAGTAAAAGCCAGCAGTACCAGCCTGAGCCAGCAGTACCCACAGCAGTACCAGCCAGCTATACCCACCAGCAGTACCCGCCAGCAGTTCTTTTCAAAACTTACCACCACTAAGAGTCGACTGCGCTCCAGACTGACAGACGCAAACCTGGAAAATCAGTTGCGAGTAGCAACATCATTAATACCAGCTAACATCACACACCTCACCAAAGAGAAGCCATTGCAGCCATCACATTAGGGGTGAGTTAGTTAAATGTTTAAACCAAATATAACAGACACATTTTTAAGTTGATAATATTGTATGGCCCCCGAATGATTTTATAAATACCCAAATGGCCCTTGGCAGAAAAAAGGTTCCCCACCCCTGGTCTAAATGTACATTAGGCATCATAGGCATAGGATAACAGAGGGATGGAGACCCATCTGGATTCATATTTACCCTTTCCTTGACATGTTTAATCCAGACTTTTTTTTAGGCCAAGGCGATGATACAGGATAGCCAGTAAAAAAAATTAAAAAAATATGTTTTGTATGAAACATTTGAGAACTGGGTCCATCCACCATGGTGATCTCACCGACCACCACCACTGTGTGTAGGTGGAATGTTGAATGGCCAAGTGACCCTTGGAGCAATGTAAAACAGATAGGACCAGACTATGAGAGATCCTGCAGGCAGGTAGAAGAAAACAGTAAGATGGTGATCCATCTGGATGCACATTGACCCTTCCCCTGACACGTTTAGCCCACCCGAACCTCCATTCAGGCTGGGATTATAATACAAGATAGCCAGTAATAAAATTGGGAAAAAAATATGTTTTCGATGAAAAATTTGAGAACTCATCGACTGTCGCTACCATGTGCTGGTATAATGTTTCTACCACCAAATGACCCTTAGAGCAATGCAAAACAGACAGGACCAGGGTATGAGAGATCCTGCAGGCCTCTGAGTTTTGGGTTGAGTGTTGAGTTAACAGACACAGACTTAGAACTCTTGGGACTATACTCTTACCTGCCAAGGGTCTTCATAGGCATAAGGTAACAGTAAAGTCTTCAGAACAATAATTTCATAAACACGAATACTTACCGTATATCAGTCAACTGTGCATGTTCATTCTCCGGGCAGATGTCCCTAATGTTGGTCATATCCCAAGGCAAGAATGGTGATCACCATCTTGGATCATTGATTTTTTACCCTATTGTGTTAGGCCTGACTATGTATAGAAAAGTCAGTGATGTTATTTCAGAACAATATGATTGTTTCCCAATTATTTGATGTGGGTACCTGGCCATCATGTCTCTAAACATACCTGGTTGTCTTTATGGGTCTTGGAATATACAGTTTGCTATGTATTTGGTGAGGAATTTTCCATTTTCCCAACAGCCTGATGGCATATGAATAGGAAATAAATTGCAACGAACAAGGATGAAAAAGAAGAAAAAACAAAGCTGAAGAGCCATGTGTATGCTGTCATGATGTTCCTCATCAAATACTTACCATACCCTAATTTTCCTTTCCTGACTTACAGTATCTCACAAAAGTGAGTACACCCCTCACATTTTCGTAAATATTTTATTCTATCTTTTCATGTGACATCACTGAAGAAATGACACTTTGCTACAATGTAAAGTAGTGAGTGTACAGCTTGTATAACAATGTAAATTTGCTGACCCCTCAAAATAACTCGACACACAGCCATAAATGTCTAAACCGCTGCCAACAAAAGTGAGTACACCCCTAAGTGAAAATGTCCAAATTGGGCCCAGAGTGTCAATATTATTTTCCAGCACTGCCTTAACCCTCTTGGGCATGGAGTTCACCAGAGCTTCACAGGTTGCCACTGGAGTCCTCTTCCACTCCTCCATGATGACATCACAGACCTGGTGGATGTTAGAGACCTTGTGCTCCTCCACCTTCCGTTTGAGGATGCCCCACAGATGTTCAATAGGTTTTAGGTCTGTTGACATGCTTGGCCAGTCCATCACCTTTACCCTCAGCTTCTTTAGCAAGGCAGTGCTGGTCTTGGAGGTGTGTTTGGGAATGTTATCGTGTTGGAATACTGCCCTGCGGCCCAGTCTCTGAAGGGAGGGGATCATGCTCTGCTTCAGTATGTCACAGTACATGTTGGCATTCATGGTTCCCTCAATGAACTGTAACTCCCCAGTGCCAGCAGCACTCATGCAGCCCCAGACCATGACACTCCCACCACCATGCTTGACTGTAGGTAAGACACACATGTCTTTGTACTCCTCACCTGGTTGCCGCCACACACGCTTGACACCATCTGAACCAAATAAGTTTATCTTGGTCTCATCAGACCACAGGACATGGTTCCAGTAATCCATGTCTTTAGTCTGCTTGTCTTCAGCAAACTGTTTGCAGGTTTTCTTGTGCATCATCTTTAGAAGAGGCTTCCTTCTGGGACGACAGCCATGTAGACCAATTTGATGCAGTGTGCGGCGTATGGTCTGAGTACTGACAGGCTGCCCCCCCCCTTCAACCTCTGCAGCAATGCTTTCAGCACTCATACGTCTATTTCCCAAAGACAATCTCTGGATATGACGCTGAGCCGTGCACTCAACTTCTTTGGTTGACCATGGCGAGGCCTGTTCTGAGAGGAACCTGTCCTGGTAAACCGCTGTATGGTCTTGGCCACCGTGCTGCAGCTCAGTTTCAGGGTCTTGGCAATCCTCCTATTGCCTAGGCCATCTTTATGTAGAGCAACAATTCTTTTTTTCAGATCCTCAGAGAGTTCTTTGCCATGAGGTGCCATGTTGAATTTCCAGTGACCAATATGAGAGAGTGAAAGCGATAACACCAAATTTAACACACCTGCTCCCCATTCACATCTGAGACCTTGTAACACTAACGAGTCACATGACACCGGGGAGGGAAAATGGCTAATTGGGCCCAATTTGGACATTGTCACTTAGGGGTGTACTCACTTTTGTTGCCAGCGGTTTAGACATTAATGGCTGTGTGTTGAGTTATTTTGAGGGGACAGCAAATTTACACTGTTATACAAGCTGTACACTCACTACTTTACATTGTAGCAAAGTGTAATTTCTTCAGTGTTGTCACATGAAAAGATAGAATAAAATATTTACAAAAATGTGAGGGGTGTACTCACTTTTGTGAGATACTGTAGCTCAATAGCATCCTAGAATTTCTCAACCATTCCTATGCTGCCATGAAGTTATGTCTGGAAAATTCCCTACCAATTCGAACTTAGTTATTGTAATTTTCCCACCCTGAAGTCTAGGGGGAGGACATGTGGCCATCAGGTTCCTTCCCCTTTGCATTGGGGATCTGTCTTTGGGAAAGCCCCTCACCTAGTACTCACTAGTCGGCTTCAGGATGATCATGTGTAGTGGAGTCCTCCAGGCCTTTTGGATAGGTGGGCCTGAATGTGTCTTACCCCCCCCCCCCCCCCATGGGCCTTGTGCCCCAGGGGGTCAGGAAAGGGAATAATACACACCCAAAATTCACTTTTTTGTGTATTTACACGCACTTTTTTGGTTCACATGTAGCATTTGCACACTGCAACACAGACTCGAGAAAGAAAATTCCATTATCCCTATTCCCTAGCAAAGTGTTCCTTAACTAGGGTGCTGTTTGGGGGGCTGTCAGCATAGGGCCCAGTTTGCCCTGGATAAGTGCTATAATTTCCCATTGTGTGAATGGGTCGGCTGCCAGCACCATACCAAGCAATGACACTTTAGGGCAGGACACACAATGTCATTCATTGCTACCACTGCAACACAAAATGCATATCTAGAGAAGGAAGCATTCAGGAGAAGACATAAGTCCACCTCCTCCAAAGTAGTGTTCTGATGTGAAGAGGGAACTGTGTAACTGGGGAGCCCTGTGACAGGGGAACTGTGTAACTGGGGAGCCCTGTGACAGGGGAACTGTGTAATTGGGGGGCCCTGTGACAGGGGAACTGTGTAATTGGGGGGCCCTGTGATAGACGGGGTTCTGATGTAAAGGGGGATTCTCCAATATAGAGGGGTTTCTCATGTGATGGATTGATCTGACATGACAAGGGGGTTCTGATGTGATCAGGAGACCTTTGACATGATAGAGGGCCTCTGACATGATGGAGGGGGGGACCTCTGATGTGATGGGGGAACATCTGATGTGATGGGGGAACCTCTGATGTGATGGGGGGACCTCTAATGTGATGGGAGGACATCTGGTGTGATGAAAGGACCTCTGATGTGATGGAAGGACCTCTGATGTGATGAAAGGACCTCTGATGTGATAGAACGACCTCTGATGTGATGGGAGGACCTCTGATGTGATGGGAGGACCTCTGATGTGATGGGAGGACCTCTGATGTGATGGAAGGACCTCTGATGTGATGGGAGGACCTCTGATGTGATGGGAGGACCTCTGATGTGATGGAAGGACCTCTGATGTGATGGGAGGACCTCTGATGTGATGGGAGGACCTCTGATGTGATGGAAGGACCTCTGATGTGATGGGAGGACCTCTGATGTGATGGGAGGACCTCTGATGTGATGGAAGGACCTCTGATGTGATGGAAGGACCTCTGATGTGATGGGAGGACATCTGGTGTGATGAAAGGACCTCTGATGTGATGGACCAACCTCTGATGTGATGGAAGGACCTCTGATGTGATAGAATGACCTCTGATGTGATGGGAGGACCTCTGATGTGATGGGAGGACCTCTGATGTGATGGAAGGACCTCTGATGTGATGGGAGGACCTCTGATGTGATGGGAGGACCTCTGATGTGATGGGAGGACCTCTGATGTGATGGAAGGACCTCTGATGTGATGGGAGGACCTCTGATGTGATGGAAGGACCTCTGATGTGATGGAAGGACCTCTGATGTGATGGGAGGACCTCTGATGTGATGGAAGGACCTCTGATGGGAAGTTTAATTCATCAAGAAGGTTGTGTGCATAGTCCCAGGCTCAGTTTTCCTATTGCATTTACAGCTTTTTACATTTTAGACTGGGGTGCCTTGACATTGACTGAAAAAAGTTGAGAAGCAACCCTTTGTTACTCAATGCAAAGTACAGTGCCTTGAAAAAGTATTCATACCCCTTGACATTTTCCACATTTTGTCATGTTACAACCAAAAACGTAAATGTGTTTTATTGGGATTTTATGTGATAGACCAACACAAAGTGGCACATAATTGTGAAATGGAGAGAAAATAATAAATGTTTTTCAAAATTATTTACAAATAAAATATCTGAAAAGTGTGGCTTGCATTTGTATTCAGTCTCCTTTAAGCTGGATACACACTATACAACTTTTGTTGTTAGATTTTCTTTAGATTTACCTTCAACTATGTAGTGCAAGGGCCTGCCTGATTGCATACAAATTGAAAGTGTTTAGGTTTGACCTCATATTATATGGTTTTGGTAAATCTAAAGGAAAAAATCTAAAGACAATTGTATAGTGTGTATGGTCTCTTACTCTGATACCTCTAACTAAAATCTAGTGGAACCAATTGCCTTCAGAAGTCCCTAATTAGTAAATAGAGTCCACCTGTGTGCAATTTTATCTCAGTATAGATACAACTGTTCTGTGAAGCCCTCAGGGGTATGTTAGAGAACCTTAGTGAACAAAGAGCACTGTGAAGGGCAAGGAAAACACCAGACAGATCAGGGATAAAGTTGTGGAGAAGTTTAAAGCAGGGTTAGGTTATAAAAAAATATCCCAAGCTTTGAACATCTCACGGAGCGCTGTTCTATCCATCATCCAAAAATGGAAAGAGTATGGCACAACTGCAACCCTACCAAGACATGGCCGTCCACCTAAACTGACCGGCCGGGCAAGGAGAGCATTCATCAGAGAAGCAGCCAAGAGGCCCATGGGAACTCTGGAGGAGCTGCAGAGATCCACAGCTCAGGTGGGAGAATCTGTCCACAGGACAACTATTAGCCGTCCACTCCACAAATCTGCCCTTTATTGAAGAGTGACAAGAAGAAAGCCATTGTTGAAAGAAAGCCATAAGAAGCCCCATTTGCAGTTTGCGAGAAGCCATGTGGGGGACACAGCAAACATGTGGAAGAAGATTCTCTGGTCAGATGAGACCATAATTTAACTTTTTGACCTGAAAGCAAAGTGCTAAGTGTGGCGGAAAAGTAACACTGCACATCACCCTGAACACACCATCCCCACTGTGAAACATGGTGGTGGCAGCATCATGCAGTGGGGATGCTTTTCTTCAGCAGGGACAGGGAAGCTGGTCAGAGTTAATGGGAAGATGGATGGAGCCAAATAAAGGGCAATTCTAGAAGAAAACCTGTTAGAGTCTGCAAAAGACTTGAGACTGGGGTGGAGGTTCACCTTCCAGCAGGACAACGACCCAAAACATCCAGCCAGAGCTACAATGGAATGGATTAGATCAAAGCATATTCATGTTTTAGAATGGCCCAGTCAAAGTCCAGACATAAATCCAATTAAGAATCTGTGGCAAGACTTGGAAATTGCTGTTCACAGACGCTCTCCATCCAATCTGACAGAGCTTGAGCTATTTTGCAAAGAAGAATGAGCAAAAATGTCCCTCTCTAGATGTGCAAAGCTGGTAGAGACATCCCCAAAAAGACTTGCAGCTGTAATTGCAGGGAAAGGCGGTTCTACAAAGTATTGACAAATGCACGCCACACTTTTCGCATATTTATTTGTAAAAAAAATTGAAAACCATTTATCATTTTCCTTTCACTTCACAATTATGTGCCACTTTGTGTCGGTCTATCACATAAAAATCCCAATAAAATACATTTATGTTTTTGGTTGTGAAAGAAAGGTGATTGGTGTTAAGCACCAACCGTCCCGCGCAATGAAAATTAGAGCAAAATTAATCCAAATGATCCCTAGTGAGTGGAAATCAAAAGGAATGGGAGCCGTAGCGTAAACTTGAGAAATACGCAAACAATAAATAAATTATATATAAATATATAATAGCCACGCTCTCCAGTGAATAATTCTCATAAATAAATTAAAAGCCCTAAATCTTATTAAATTAATAACAATCAAGTGAATTTGGTGGATAATTGAATTCCCAATGTGTAATTTTTTCACTTATCTCTATTCTCTAAGTGCCACCTTAAAATAAATGCAAATAAATTATCAAAAATTAGGCCTCAATAAGTGGCTTCTAACGGATCAAATTTAAATATATCGAATAATTAATGAATTAATTAAAAATAAATTATGCAGTGATACACCAATATAGTATAAATTGTGCAAAATAGCAAAAATTGTGCAGATAAATTTGTGCGTATAAAGTCCCAACAGCAATGTTGAATGAGCCAAAGATAGTCCATAAAACACCATCCAATGAATGGAAAATCAGAGGGATCATTCATTGGATGGTGTTTTATGGACTATCTTTGGCTCATTCAACATTGCTGTTGGGACCTTATACGCACAAATTTATCTGCACAATTTTTGCTATTTTGCACAATTTATACTATATTGGTGTATCACTGCATAATTCATTAACCACTTTACCACCGGAGGATTTTGCTGTCTTCCGTCCAGGCCACTTTTTGCGATTCGGCACTGTGCGAATTCAACTGACAATTGCGCGGTCGTGCGACGCCGTACCCAAACGAAATTTACGTCCTTTTTTTCCCACAAACAGAGCTTTCTTTTGGTGGTATTTGATCACCTGTGCGATTTTTACTTTTTGCGCTATAAACAAAAAAAGAGCGTTTATTTTGAAAAAATAACAATATTTTTAACATTTTTTTATATGAAATTCCCCCCAAAAAAGATGTAAAAACCAATTTTTTTAAAAATTTTTGGCCAATTTGTTTTATGCTACCTATGTTTGGTAAAAAAAATCGCAATAAGCGTATTTTGATTGGTTTGCGCAAAAGTTATTGCGTTTACTAACAAAGGGAAAGATTTCTGTCATTTTTGGTGTTTTTTTTTTAACGCGTAATGGCGGCGATCTGCGATTTTTTTTGCGGGACTGCGACATTGCGGCGGACAGACCGGACCCCTGACTGACATTTTTGACACTTTTGGGGGTACCAGTGACATTACTGCAGTAATCAGTGCTATAAATATGCACTGTTACTGTAAAAATGACACTGGCAGGGAAGGGGTTAATTTTATTGGAGAGGGAGGGGTTAATGTATGCCTGGTGCTTACTGACGTGTAGGGGGGGAGGTGACTATGTGATTCATGGACAGATCGGATGTCCAGCTATGCTGAACAGTCCGATCTGTCACTCCCTGTCACTATGGAGATCCGCCCGCTGTGTTTACACACAGCGGGCGGATCTCCAGACTCGATCCCCGACGATCGGGTAAGAGCAGCGGCGATCGCCGCTGCTCCTCCCCTGGCCCGACTCCCGCTGTGAATGAAAACAGCAGGAGCGAGCCTCCGGCGGCGTGCAAGCGCCGCCCAGAAGGGGGAGTGTCCAGTCACGTTAATACTACGTGGCTGGACGATAACGAACCACTCTGCCGCAGTAGTATTACTGTGAGCGGTTGCAGAGTGGTTAATTATTCAATATATTTCGTTTTTGGTTGTAACATGACAAAATGTGGAAAATTTCAAGGGGTATGAATACTTTTTCAAAGCACTGTATGTGACACTTTGTACCAAGTTTGCACACACGTCGGCAAGGTGTGTTGTGATGCCATCAAGCATTAATGGCACCACCGTGCGCCTGCAAAAGGGATGTGCCTTTTCTGTTCCCTGCAGGAACATGCATGCTTTTGTGTGCGTTCTTGTATCACATGACTGTAAACCTAGCCTTCCTGTGCAAGTTGTGAATGGGTAGTAAGGGGAGGTGCCAGGTGCTGACTTTGTACTCAATGTCACTTGGCACCAGTCAAAGCCAAAAAGATAACCTGCCTGTAGTACAGAGGAGATTACACTCTAATCTTAACTCTTCACAGTCACCTTGAGCGTGCAGTGTGTGCAACCATGGCCACATCCTATGAAGGTTGTTGTTGTCTGCAGCCTTATCAGTGACTGGTTTACAAGGGTGGGCTGCTTCTGAAGATTTGTCCCTGAACACTGATATCTCACCATGTCCACCCAAACACCTAAGGCCATTTGGATGTTAGGCGTTTAACCCGTGTGGATCCAATCCCAAGGATTATGCTGCCTGCAGCCTGTCAAAGTCTATGGCAGGCTGCAAAATTTGGCGGCTGAATGCTCCACCTTATGGTACTCACGTTTAGGGCTGGCCACACACTATGCAATCTCTAGACAAGCTCCTTTAGCTTTACCAGAACAACACCAATCAGCCATAGACAGCAAGCTGAAGAGTGGAGCGCACAACTAATTCTAAGACTTCAAAACAGGCTTTGGCTTTTTCTCTGCCCAGACCACACCCCTTTTAACGCATGTAACCCAATCATGGGCTTAGTGGTAGAGGTCTGATCAACCATAACATTATGATCACCCATCTAATATTGAGTAGGTTCCCCTTTTGCCAAAAACACTTTCCTGACCCATCAAGGCATGGACTCCAGTAGACATCTGAAGGTATGCCGTGGTATCCGGCACCAAGCCGTTAGTAGCAGATCCTTTAAGTCCTATAAGTTGGGAGATGGGGCCTCCATGGATTGGACTTGTTTTTCCACCACATCCCACAGATGCTGTATTCGATTGAGATTCAGAGAAACTGGAGGCCAAGACAACTCTTATCTCGCTGTGTGCCCCACTGTGTCCCCCGTGCCCCACTGTGTGCCCCGTGCCCTGCTGTGTGCCCCATGCCCCGATGAGTCCCCCATGCCCCGTGACCCATTGTGTGCACCGCTGTGTGCCCCGTGCCCCGCTGTGTCCCCTGTGCCCCATTGTGTGCACTGCTGTGTGCCCCGCGGTGTCCCCCCATGCCCTATTGTGTTCTCTGCTGTGTCCTCCATGCACCGCTGTGTCCCCTGTACCGCACTGTGTGCCCCATGCCCCTCTGTGTGCCCTATGCCCCGCTGTGTGCCCTGCTGCATGCCCCGCTGTGGGCCCCCTGTCTTGCTGTGTGCCCTGTGCCTCGTTGTGTGCCCTGTGTCTCTCTGTCAGTTTTGTTGTGTGCCATGCCCCACTGTGTGCCCCGTGCCCCACTCTGTGCCCTGTGGCATGCCCTGAGTCCCGCTGCTTGCCCCATGCCCCTCCGGCTGTGTGCCCCACTGTGTGCCCTGTGCCCAGCTGTGTGCCCCATGTCTCACTGTGTGCCCTATGTCCTTCTGTGTTCCCGATGCCCCGCTGTGTGCCCTGTGCCCCACTGTGTCTCCCATGCCCTGCGTCCTACTGTGTGCCCCGTGTCCTGCTGTGTCCCGCTGTGTGCCCTGCTGTGTGCCGTGTGTCCCGCTGTGTGCCCAATGCTCTGCTGTGTGCCCCATGCCCTGCTTTGTGCTCCAAGCCCATCTGTGTGCCCCGTGCCCCAAGTCTATGTGCTACATGATGTGCCCCACGCCATGTTGTGTGCCCTATGATGTGCCCCGTACCCACCTGTGTGCCCCATGATGTGCCCAGTTCCCTGTTGTATGCCCCATGATGTGCCCTGCTGTATGCCCCATGCCCTGCTGTGTGCCCCATGATGTGCACTGTGCCCTGCTCTGTGCCCCGTGCCCTGTTGTGTTCCCTGTGATGTGCCCTGCTGTGTGCCCAATGTCCTGCTGTGTGCACCCATGATGTGCCCTGTGCCCCATGATGTGCCCTGCTGTGTGCCCGTGATATGTCCTGTGCCCTGTTGTGTACCCTATGATGCGCCCTATGCCCTGCTGTGTGCCCTACTGTGTGCCCTTGGCCGACTGTGTGTCCAGTGCCCTGCTGTGTGCCCCATGATGTGCCCAACTGTGTGCCCCATGCCCTACTGTG
Source organism: Pelophylax lessonae (assembly GCF_965119305.1). Taxonomy (NCBI): domain Eukaryota; kingdom Metazoa; phylum Chordata; class Amphibia; order Anura; family Ranidae; genus Pelophylax; species Pelophylax lessonae. The sequence continues at coordinate 730,469,795 of NC_138769.1, read as the reverse complement.
TGCCTTGTGATGTGCCCTGTGATATGCCCTACTATGCGCCCCAATGCCCTATGTGCTCTCCTGGTCCATGTGGACGAGCAGGCCTGGCTCGCAGTCTCCGTTCTAATTCATCCCAAAGGTGTTCTATCGGGTTAAAGTTCAGGGAAGGGGCCATCCCCAAACTGTTCCCACAAAATTGGAAGCATAAAATTGTCAAAAATGTCTTGGTATGCTGACGCCTTAAAAGTTCCATTGAAGTTTTTGAGCCAAAAAACCGAAGTTTGGAAAATCTCTGCTGAACGAACAATAAATTTAAAGTTTAATGTGTTTCTCAACGGTTTGCACCAGGTATATGTCACAAAACAAATGAAAAGAAGATTAATTTATGTCCTTTGAACGATTTATCGATCAAAATTCAGTCATTACTTGATGGCAAAATCGTTTGCTCTCACGGCCAATTGTTCGTTATTCGAAATTGAGTTTGAGCGATTTTTCAGGTAGTGTTTGCCCAATATTATAGAGTCTACAAGCTATGGTACCAATCATTGAAAATTGATCACACCTGATGTACTGATGACCTATCTAATTTCTTGAGGCCCTAACATGCTAAGATAGTAGAAATAGCCTCCAAATTATACCTTTTTGGAAAGTAGACAGTCTAAGGTATTTATTAAGAGGCATGGCAAATTTTTTGAAGTTGTAATTTTTCCCACAATTTCTTGGAAAATGAAGAAATTATTATAATTTTTTTTCACAAAAATGTCATATTATTAATTTATTTCTTACATTCGGCATAGGCATACTTGCAACTAAACCCAGAAAATAAATTTTGTTAATCGTCCTGAGTATGGTGATACCACTTGTGTGGGACTTTTTCACAGTCTGGCTACATAGAGAGGTGCAACATCCAAGGAGCACCTTCAGGCATTATCCACTTTAAGATTAGGCCTTCTTCTGACACTTTTTGTTTACAAGTAAAAATCTGTATTTTTGCTAGAAAATTACTTAGAATCCCAAAACATCATATATTTTTGTAGCAGTAGCAGAGGCCCTAAAGAAAAAAATGGTGTGTTTTACAAATTTTTATGTCACACGGTATAAGCGCAATTTTACACACTAACGCATAAATACATTTTAATGAATTTCAGTGCACACAGAGACAGTATAATACCCAAATTTGTGGAAAATGTTTAAATATGGTGTTGCACTGGGTAAATAGATAGCAAAGACTTTAAAATGGGCATATTTGTAAAATGGTGCAAACTTCGGTATTTAAAAATCTCCATAGGCAACATTTTAAAAGCCTTTATTGGATACCAGTTCAAAGTTACATGGGGGGTCTGGTGCTAGAAATATTAATCTTGCTCTCACGTTTGTGGCGATACCTCACATATGTGGTGCGATCGCTGTTTATGTATGCATACGGGACCAACATGCGAACGTATGCGTTCGCCTTTGCATGCAAGCACGGGGGATGGGGGTGCTTTGAATGTGCTATGTATACATTGGTGGGACACTGGTACACTCAAAGATGTTTTTGTACACTTGTACACTATGACAGATGTTTATGATTGTCCACCGGTGAACACTGACTGATGTTGATGTCACAATGGAACACTATTACACTATTGCAGATGTTTTGTGCACTGGTACAGATGTGGTGGGGCAATGTGACAGATGTTTTGTGCACTGGTACAGATGTGGTTTGGCAATGTGACAGATGTTTTGTGCACTGGTGCAGATGTGGTGGGGCAATGTGACAGTTTTGTGCACTGGCACAGATGTGATGGGGAAATGTGACAGATGTTTTGTGCACTGGTACAGATGTGGTGGGGCAATGTGACAGATGTTTTGTGCACTGGTACAGATGTGGTGGGGCAATGTGACAAATGATTTGTGCACTGGTACAGATGTGATGGAGCAATGTCACAGATGTTTTGTGCACTGGTACAGATGTGATGGGGCAATGTGACAGATGTTTTGTGCACTGGTACAGATGTGATGGGGCAATGTCACAGATGTTTTGTGCACTGGTACAGATGTGATGGGGCAATGTCACTGATGTTTTGTGCACTGGTACAGATGTGGTGGGGCAATGTGACAGATGTTTTGTGCACTGGTACAGATGTGATGGGGCAATGTGACAGATGTTTTGTGCACTGGTACAGATGTGGTGGGGCAATGTGACAGATGCTTTGTGCACTGGTACAGATGTGATAGGGCAATGTGACAGATATTTTGTGCACTGGTACAGATGTGATGGGGCAATGTCACTGATTTTTTGTGCACTGGTACAGATGTGGTGGGGCAATGTGACAGATGTTTTGTGCACTGGTACAGATGTGGTGGGGCAATGTCACAGATGTGTTGTGCATTGGTACAGATGTGGTGGGGTGATGTGACAGATGTTTTGTGCACTGGTACAGATGTAATGGGGCAATGTGACAGATGTTTTGTGCACTGGTACAGATGTGGTGGGGCAATGTGACAGATGTTTTGTGCACTGGTACAGATGTGGTGGGGCAATGTGACAGATGTTTTATGCACTGGTACAGATGTGGTGGGGCAATGTGACAGATGTTTTGCGCACTGGTACAGATGTGATGGGGCAATGTGACAGAGGTTTTGTGCACTGCTACAGATGTGATGGGGCAATGTGACAGATGTTTTGTGCACTGGTACAGATGAGATAGGGTGATGTGACAGATGTTTTGAGCACTGGTACAAATGTGGTGGGGCGATGTGACAGATGTTTTGTGCACTGGTACATATGTGGTGGGGCAATGTAACAGATGTTTTGTGCACTGGTACAGATGTGATGGGGCAATGTGACAGAGGTTTTGTGCACTGCTACAGATGTGATGGGGCAATGTGACAGAGGTTTTGTGCACTGCTACAGATGTGATGGGGCAATGTGACAGATGTTTTGTGCACTGGTACAAATGTGGTGGGGCAATGTGACAGATGTTTTGTGCACTGGTACAGATGAGATAGGGTAATGTGACAGATGTTTTGAGCACTGGTACAAATGTAGTGGGGCGATGTGACAGATGTTTTGTGCACTGGTACATATGTGGTGGGGCAATGTCACAGATGTTTTGTGCACTGGTACAGATGTGGTGGGGCAATGTCACAGATGTTTTGTGCACTGGTACAGATGTGGTGGGGCAATGTCACAGATGTTTTGTGCACTGGTACAGATGTGATAGGGCGATGAGACAGATGTTTTGCGCACTGGTACAGATGTGATGGGGCAATGTGACAGAGTTTTGTGCACTGGTACAGATGTGATGGGACAATGTCACAGATGTTTTGTGCACTGGTACAGATGTGATGGGGCAATGTCACAGATGTTTTGTGCACTGGTACAGATGTGATGGGGCAATGTCACTGATGTTTTGTACACTGGTACAGATGTGGTGGGGCAATGTGACAGATGTTTTGTGCACTGGTACAGATGTGATAGGGCAATGTGACAGATATTTTGTGCACTGGTACAGATGTGATGGGGCAATGTCACTGATGTTTTGTGCACTGGTACAGATGTGGTGGGGCAATGTGACAGATGTTTTGTGCACTGGTACAGATGTGATGGGGCAATGTCACAGATGTGTTGTGCATTGGTACAGATGTGGTGGGGCAATGTGACAGATGTTTTGTGCACTGGTACAGATGTGGTGGGGCAATGTGACAGATCTTTTGTGTACTGGTACAGATGTAATGGGGCAATGTGACAGATGTTTTGTGCACTGGTACAGATGTGATGGGGCAATGTGACAGATGTTTTGTGCACTGGTACAGATGTGGTGGGGCAATGTGACAGATCTTTTGTGCACTGGTACAGATGTAATGGGGCAATGTGACAGATGTTTTGTGCACTGGTACAGATGTGGTGGGGCAATGTGACAGATGTTTTGTGCACTGGTACAGATGTGGTGGGGCAATGTGACAGATGTTTTATGCACTGGTACAGATGTGGTGGGGCAATGTGACAGATGTTTTGTGCACTGGTACAGATGTGGTGGGGCAATGTCACAGATGTTTTGTGCACTGCTACAGATGTGATGGGGCAATGTGACAGATGTTTTGTGCACTGGTACAGATGAGATAAGGTGATGTGACAGATGTTTTGAGCACTGGTACAAATGTGGTGGGGCGATGTGACAGATGTTTTGAGCACTGGTACAAATGTGGTGGGGCGATGTAACAGATGTTTTGTGCACTGGTACAGATGTGGTGGGGCAATGTCACAGATGTTTTGTGCACTGGTACAGATGTGGTGGGGCAATGTCACAGATGTTTTGTGCACTGGTACAGATGTGGTGGGGCAATGTCACAGATGTTTTGTGCACTGGTACAGATGTGATGGGGCAATATCACAGATGTTTTGTGCACTGGTACAGATGTGGTGGGGCAATGTCACAGATGTTTTGTGCACTGGTACAGATGTGATAGGGCGATGTGACAGATGTTTTGAGCACTGGTACAGATGTGGTGGGGCAATGTGACAGATGTTTTGAGCACTGGTACAGATGTTTATGGGGCAATGTGACAGATGTTTTATGCACTGGTACAGATTGATGGGGCAATGTGACAGATGTTTTGAGCACTGGTACAAATGTGGTGGGGCGATGTAACAGATGTTTTGTGCACTGGTACAGATGTGGTGGGGCAATGTCACAGATGTTTTGTGCACTGGTACAGATGTGGTGGGGCAATGTCACAGATGTTTTGTGCACTGGTACAGATGTGGTGGGGCAATGTCACAGATGTTTTGTGCACTGGTACAGATGTGATGGGGCAATATCACAGATGTTTTGTGCACTGGTACAGATGTGGTGGGGCAATGTCACAGATCTTTTGTGCACTGGTACAGATGTGATAGGGCGATGTGACAGATGTTTTGAGCACTGGTACAGATGTGGTGGGGCAATGTGACAGATGTTTTGAGCACTGGTACAGATGTTTATGGGGCAATGTGACAGATGTTTTATGCACTGGTACAGATTGATGGGGCAATGTGACAGATGTTTTGTGCACTACTGCATATGTGATGGGGCAATGTGACAGATGTTTTGTGCACTGCTACAGATGTGATGGGGCAATGTGACAGATGTTTTGTGCACTGCTACAGATGTGATAGGGCGATGTGACAGATGTTTTGAGCACTGGTACAAATGTGGTGGGGCGATGTGACAGATGTTTTGTGCACTGATACATATGTGGTGGGGCAATGTAACAGATGTTTTGTTCACTGGTACAGATGTTTATGGGGCACTGACAGATGTTCATGGGACAGGGACAGTGGTGCTTGGTGTACTATGTGTGGGGGATCTGTGACAGCTCTGTGAGTTACACTCAGAGCTGTCATAGAGGATGCAGATTCCCCCCCCCCTCCCCAGCTCTAAAGCTCTTACTGAGCTTAGAGGGGAGAACTGTCACAGAGACACTTGTCTCTGTTTACACTGTGAAGGCTGTGATTGGACACAGCCATCACGTGATCGGGAGGGCCAATCACAGCGCCTATATCCTGATCCCACCTTAGCTGTGTCCTGTGATCACAGCCATCATAAGATCATGCAGCTGCACAGCCTTGGGCGTGGGCACGCATTCTGAGTGACATACGGATAGGTCGGCTCAGAACGACGAAGCTCCCAACCCGCCGTTTAAGTACAGTCGGAGGGTGGGAAGCGGTAAAATTGTTTTTGTAAATCTTAACCACTTGTCGACTGTGCTATAGCAAAATGATGGCTACAGCGCGGGCCACCAGTTCTGGGAGGGCATCATTTGATGCCCCCCTGTGATTGCACCCGCTGCAGCATGTGGGCAGCGCTTTCTGATTGCTGTGTCTTCAACCACAGCCGATCACAGATTGGGGTAAAGAGCCAATTATAGCGACTCTTTACCACATGATTAGCTCAGCCACTCCCAGAGCCAATTCAGCTAGCTCCGCCCTCTACAACCCCTGAGGGCTCAGCCACACCCAAAGCCATTTCAGCTAGCTCCGCCCTCTACAACCCCTGAGAGCTCAGCCACTCCCAGAGCCATTTCAGCTAGCTCCGCCCTCTACAACCCCTGAGGGCTCAGCCACACCCAAAGCCATTTCAGCTAGCTCCGCCCTCTACAACCCCTGAGAGCTCAGCCACTCCCAGAGCCATTTCAGCTAGCTCCGCCCTCTACAACCCCTGAGGGCTCAGCCACACCCAAAGCCATTTCAGCTAGCTCCGCCCTCTACAACCCCTGAGAGCTCAGCCACTCCCAGAGCCATTTCAGCTAGCTCCGCCCTCTACAACCCCTGAGGGCTCAGCCACTCCCAGAGCCATTTCAGCTAGCTCCGCCCTCTACAACCCCTGAGGGCTCAGCCACTCCCAGAGCCAATTCAGCTAGCTCCGCCCTCTACAACCCCTGAGGGCTCAGCCACACCTAAAGCCATTTCAGCTAGCTCCGCCCTCTACAACCCCTGAGGGCTCAGCCACACCCAGAGCCATTTCAGCTAGCTCCGCCCTCTACAACCCCTGAGAGCTCAGCCACTCTCAGAGCCATTTCAGCTAGCTCCGCCCTCTACAACCCCTGAGGGCTCAGGCACTCCCAGAGGCATTTCAGCTAGCTCCGCCCTCTACATCCCCTGAAAGCTCAGCCACACCCAGAGCCAATTCAGCTAGCTCCGCCCTCTAAAACCCCTGAGGGCTCAGGCACTCCCAGAGACATTTCAGCTAGCTCCGCCCTCTACATTCCCTGAAGGCTCAGCCACACCCAGAGCCAATTCAGCTAGCTCCGCCCTCTACAACCCCTGAGGGCTCAGGCACTCCCAGAGGCATTTCAACTAGCTCCGCCCCTACATCCCCTGAAGGCTCAGCCACACCCAGAGCCAATTCAGCTAGCTCCGCCCTCTACAACCCCTGAGGGCTCAGCCACTCCCAGAGCCATTTCAGCTAGCTCCGCCCTCTACAACCCCTGAGGGCTCAGCCACACCCAGAGCCATTTCAGCTAGCTCCCCCCTTTAACCCTTGAGTGCTCAGCCACACACAGAACTATTTAAGCTAGCTCCGCCCCCTACAACTCCTAAATGCTCAGCCACACCCAGAGCCATTTCAGCTAGCTCCGCCCCCATACTACACCTGTGCGCTGTGATTCCCCCCCCCCCCCCAAAAAAAAAAAATCTATATCACAGGCACATCCGCCCCTAAATCTCCTGAGAATTCTTCCCTTTCCAAAAGCCATTCATCAAATAGCTCCGCCCCCCAGCCCTCTGCGCCCTCCGCTGCTCCCAAAATCCTCCCCGGTTAACTCCACCCCCGCCCCTCTCTGCCCTTTACCAACATGTCAGCGTGGAAAGGCGGAGCCGCGGGCCGGAAACGAGTCACGCAGGCCGGAAGTGCGGCAGTGCAGGGCGGGGTCGGCAGATAACGGGACCGGAGGAGGGCGGAAGTACGAGGTGAGGAGAGCGGAGATGTCTATAAGAGAGATTTCCCTGTGTAGGGGGGAGGGGTTTTATTGTATCCGTACACCGAATACCGAGAGGGCCACATAGACGGAACTGGTCCTCACACATTACCATGACAACCGACCGATAATCATCCCTCATCCCGGGCCTACACCCACCGTCCCAACCCTTATACCTGAATATAGAATGATAACTCTACAGTGTGCTCTACTTCTCCACACAGCCTCACCGAGTCACATAGAAATCTACACAGACTGTATAATCCGATCGTATGACCGATCTTCTCTGTGTTCTAGGAGCTTCTCTCTGGATGGAGGATGAGCGTCGTCTGCTGTAATCTCCTGGTAAGTGTCTATACAACCCACCATCCCACCACTGTATCCCATCACCTCATCCCATCTACACAACCCACCATCCCACCATTACATTACATCCATCCCATCTACACAACCCACCATCCCACCAGTGTATCCCATCCATCCACCCATCCCAACATTACATCCCATCCATCCCATCACCGCATCCCACCTACACAACCCACCAGTGTATCCCATCCATCCCACCATCACATCCCATCCATCCCACCATCACATCCCATCCATCCCACCATCACATCCCATCCATCCCAGCATTACATCCCATCCATCCCAGCATTACATCCCATCCATCCCACCACCGCATCCCACCTACACAACCCACCAGTGTATCCCACCATTACATTACATCCCATCCATCCCACCACCACATCCCACCATTACATCCCATCCATCCCACCATTACATCCCATCCATTCCACCATCACATCCCACCCATCCCACCACCCATCCCATCTACACAACCCACCATCCCACCAGTGTATCCCATCCATCCACCCATCCCAACATTACATCCCATCCATCCCATCACCGCATCCCACCTACACAACCCACCAGTGTATCCCATCCATCCCACCATCACATCCCATCCATCCCACCATCACATCCCATCCATCCCACCATCACATCCCATCCATCCCAGCATTACATCCCATCCATCCCAGCATTACATCCCATCCATCCCACCACCGCATCCCACCTACACAACCCACCAGTGTATCCCACCATTACATTACATCCCATCCATCCCACCACCACATCCCACCATTACATCCCATCCATCCCACCATTACATCCCATCCATTCCACCATCACATCCCACCCATCCCACCACCCATCCCATCTACACAACCCACCATCCCAGCATTACATCCCATCCATCCACCCATCCCATCCACCCCACCACCACATCCCACCATTACATCCCATCCCACCCTCACTTCCAACCACTGCATCCCATCTACACAACCCACCATCCCAGCATTACATCCCATCTACACAACCCACCAGTGTATCCCACCATTACATCCCATCCATCCCACCATTACATCCCATCCATCCCACCATTACATCCCATCCATCCCACCATTACATCCCATCCATCCCACCATTACATCCCATCCATCCCACCATTACATTCCAACCATCCCACCAGTACATCCCATCCATCCCACCACCACATCCCACCATTACATTACATCCCATCCCAGCATTACATCCCATCCATCCCACCACCGCATCCCATCTACACAACCCACCATCCCAGCATTACAACCCACCCATCCATCCACCCATCCATCCCATCACTACATTCCACCCATCCCACCATCACATCCCATCCCACCACCGTATCCCACCATTACATCCCAACCATCCCACCAGCGTATCCCATCACCACATCCCAACCATCTCACCATCACATCCCACCACTGCAACCCACCAGCATATTCCATCATCACATCCCATCCCACCATCCCATCCCACCAGCGTATCCCATCACCACATTCCACCACCACATCCCAACCATCCCACCAGCATCACATCACATCCCATCCCACCACTGCAACCCACCAGCATATCCCATCACCACATTCCATCATCCCACCAGCATTACATCCTATCCCCACCATCCCATCCCACCACCAGATTCCACCCATCCCACCCCACCATTACATTCCATCACCATATCCCACAATCTTATCCCATCACCATATCCCACCATCCCATCCCACCATTACATCCCATCCCACCACCGCATTCCACCCATCCCACCATTACATCCCATCCCACCATTACATCCCATCCCACCATTACATCCCATCCCACCATCACATCTTATCCCACCATTACATCTTATCCCATCACCGTATCCCACCATCACATCCCACCACCGCATTCCACACATCCCATTACATCTCATCCCACCATCACATCCCATCGCACCATTACATCTCATCCCACCACCGTATCCCACCATCCCATCCCACCACCACATTCCACCATTACATCCCATCCCACCACCGTATCCCACCATCACATCCCATCGCACCATCACATCCCATCCCACCACCATATCGCATCTTACCATCACATCCCACCCCAACAACCCATCCCACCACCGTATCCCAACATTCTGTCCCATCACCACATCCCATCCCACCATTACATCTTATCCCATCACCGTATCCCACCATCCCATCCCACCACCGCATTCCACACATCCCATCACATCCCATCGCACCATTACATCTCATCCCACCACCGTATCCCACCATCCCATCCCACCACCGTATTCCACCATCACATCCCATCCCACCACCGTATCCCACCATTACATCCCATCCCACCACCGTATCCCACCATCACATCCCATCCCACCACCGTATCCCACCATTACATCCCATCCCACCATCACATCCCATCCCACCACCATATCGCATCTTACCATCACATCCCACCCCAACAATCCATCCCATCACCATATCCCAACATTCTGTCCCATCACCACATCCCACCAACACATCACATTGCATCCTACCATCCCATCCCACCACCGTATCCCAACATTTCAACTTCCTACCATCACATCCCACCCCAACAACCCATCCCACCATCGTATCCCAACATTTCAACATCCCAACATCACATCCCATTCCACCACCGTATCCCAGCATTGCATCTCACCATCCCATCCCACTCCACCCCAACAACCCATCCCGTCCCACCACCACATCCCAACATCCCACCCCAATATCGCATCCTACCATCACATCCCATCTCATTATTGCATCCAACCCCCAACAACCCATTCCATCCCACCACCGGATGCCAACATTCCACCACTGTATCCCAATATTCTGTCCCACCACCACATCCCAACATCGCATCCTGACATCACATCGCATCTCACCATCACATCCTACCACCTAACCCGCTAGTCGAAGAGAAAAAAAAGAGTCCTCTATGCGCTGCATTAGTTCTCTATCCTACAGTACAGCCTTCACTACAGCATGGCCCAGGGTGGGAGGTGGAGCAGGTCTTCTGAATGCTGGGGTGGCCCTGGATGCAGCTTCTGTAGATAAGCACCATGCACTTTCACTTTTTCAGTCAGGCTGGCCACCAGCACCATAGCAACGAATGATGCTGTTGTAGCAGGCCACAATTCGGAGACCCCTGATCTAGATGTTGCCCAGTTCTGCTGTCATCCATGCTTTAACAATTAGTAGACATTGGGAGGTTCAGATCAGGATAATTTCCTGATAGCACTTGTGTGTTCCAGGCCTGCAATGAATAAATGTCAATGCAGGATGTATGAGAATCAAGCAGTCCAAGTATGGCTAAATTATACATAGGTACATTGTTCCAGCTTGGGTAATGTAATGATGTACAGTATCTCACAAATCCTACACCCCTCACATCTTTGTAAATATTTTATTCTAACTTTTCATGTGACAACACTGAAGAAATTACACTTTGCTACAATGTAAAGTAGTGAGTGTACAGCTTGTATAACAGTGTAAATTTGCTGTCCCCTCAAAATAACTCAACACAGCCATTAATGTCTAAACCGCTGGCAACAAAAGTGAGTACACCCCTAAGTGGAAATGTCCAAATTGAGCCCAAAGTGTCAATATTTTGTGTGGCCACCATTATTTTCCAGCACTGCCTTAACCCTCTTGGGCATGGAGTTCACCAGAGCTTCACAGGTTGGCTGGGGTCCTCTTCCACTCCTCCATGAGGATGTTAGAGACCTTGCGCTCCTCCACCTTCTGTTTGAGGATGCCCCACAGATGCTCAATAGGGTTTAGGTCTGGAGACATGCTTGGCCAGTCCATCACCTTTACCCTCAGCTTCTTTAGCAGGGCAGTGGTCTTGTGGAGGTGTGTTTGGGGTCGTTATTGGGGATAGACCGGTACGTTTTTTTTTTTTTAGGGCCGATACCAATATTTTGGTCACAACGTATCAATATCGGCCGATATTTTGTACATTTAAAGTTTTGAAAAATAAAGACAATTTTTGACACAAATCTGGTTTTGAACATGTTAATTTTTGTTTAATGCTTAATGGCTTGCTTGCTGGCACCCTGTGGTTGGTGGGTGGGTGGCTGGCTTGCACCCTGTGGTGGGTGGCTGGCTTGCACCCTGTGGTGGGTGGCTGGCTTGCACCCTGTGGTGGGTGGCTGGCTTGCACCCTGTGGTGGGTGGCTGGCTTGCACCCTGTGGTGGGTGGCTTGCTGGCACCCTGTGGTGTTTGGGGGGCTGGCACCCTGTGGTGGCTGGCTGGCTGGCCAGCTGGCACCCTGTGGTGGCTGGCTGGCCAGCTGGCACCCTGTGGTGGCTGGCTGGCTGGCCAGCCGGCACCCTGTGGTGGCTGGCTGGCTGGCCAGCCGGCACCCTGTGGTGGCTGGCTGGCTGGCCAGCCGGCACCCTGTGGTGGCTGGCTGGCTGGCCAGCCGGCACCCTGTGGTGGCTGGCTGGCTGGCCAGCCGGCACCCTGTGGTGGCTGGCTGGCTGGCCAGCCGGCACCCTGTGGTGGCTGGCTGGCTGGCCAGCCGGCACCCTGTGGTGGCTGGCTGGCTGGCCAGCCGGCACCCTGTGGTGGCTGGCTGGCTGGCCAGCCGGCACCCTGTGGTGGGTGGCTGGCTGGCCAGCCGGCACCCTGTGGTGGGTGGCTGGCTGGCCAGCCGGCACCCTGTGGTGGGTGGCTGGCTGGCCAGCCGGCACCCTGTGGTGGGTGGCTGGCTGGCCAGCCGGCACCCTGTGGTGGGTGGCTGGCTGGCCAGCCGGCACCCTGTGGTTGGTGGCTGGCTGGCCAGCCGGCACCCTGTGGTGGGTGGCTGGCTGGCCAGCCGGCACCCTGTGGTGGGTGGCTGGCTGGCCAGCCGGCACCCTGTGGTGGGTGGCTGGCTGGCCAGCCGGCACCCTGTGGTGGGTGGCTGGCTGGCCAGCCGGCACCCTGTGGTGGGTGGCTGGCTGGCCAGCCGGCACCCTGTGGTGGGTGGCTGGCTGGCCAGCCGGCACCCTGTGGTGGGTGGCTGGCTGGCCGGCCGGCACCCTGTGGTGGGTGGCTGGCTGGCCGGCCGGCACCCTTTTGTTGGGTGGCTGGCCGGCCGGCACCCTTTTGTTGGGTGGCTGGCCGGCCGGCACCCTTTTGTTGGGTGGCTGGCCGGCCGGCACCCTTTTGTTGGGTGGCTGGCCGGCCGGCACCCTTTTGTTGGGTGGCTGGCCGGCCGGCCGGCACCCTGTGGTCGCTGGCTGGCCGGCACCCTGTGGTCGGTGGCTGGCTGGCTGGCCGGCACCCTGTGGTCGGTGGCTGGCTGTCTGGCACCCCTGTCTGTGGGTGACTGGCTGTCTGGCACCCCTGTCTGTGGGTGGCTGGCTGTCTGGCACCCCTGTCTGTGGGTGGCTGGCTGGCACCCCTGTCTGTGGGTGGCTGGCTGGCTGGCACCCCTGTCTGTGGGTGGCTGGCCGTCTGGCACCCCTGTCTGTGGCTGGCTGGCCGCCTGGCACCCCTGTCTGTGGCTGGCTGGCCGCCTGGCACCCCTGTCTGTGGCTGGCTGGCCGCCTGGCACCCCTGTCTGTGGCTGGCTGGCCGCCTGGCACCCCTGTCTGTGGCTGGCTGGCCGCCTGGCACCCCTGTCTGTGGGTGACTGGCCGTCTGGCACCCCCGTCTGTGGGTGACTGGCTGGCTCGCTGGTACAGTGCCTGTGGCTGGCTGTGATACACTCCCGGGAGACTAGTCCTTACTCCAATATCGGCCAGTTCCGGGGCCGATACTGATATATCGGGGAAAGTGCATATCGGCCGCCGATAATCGGCCTATCCCTAATTGTTATCATGTTGGAATACTGCCCTGCGGCCCAGTTTCTGAAGGGAGGGGATCATACTCTGCTTCAGTATGTCACAGTACATGTTGGCATTCATGGTTCCCTCAATGAACTGTAGCTCCCCAGTTCCGGCAGCACTCATGCAGCCCCAGACCTTGACACTCCCACCACCATGCTTGACTGTAGGCAAGACACACTTGTCTTTGTACTCCTCACCTGGTTGCCGCCACACGCAAATAAGTTTATCTTGGTCTCATCAGACCACAGGACATGGTTCTAGTAATCCATGTCCTTAGTCTGCTTGTCTTCAGCAAACAGTTTGAGGGCTTTCTTGTGCATCATCTTTAGAAGAGGTTTCCTTCTGGGACGACAGCCATTAAGACCAATTTGATGCAGTGTGCGGCGTATGGTCTGAGCACTGACAGGCTGACCCCCCACCCCTTCAACCTCTGCAGCAATGCTGGCAGCACTCGTACATCTATTTTCCAAAGGCAGCCTTTGTATATGACGCTGAGCACATGCACTCAACTTCTTTGGTCGACCATGGGGAGGCTGGTTCTGAGGGGAGGCCGGTTCTGAGTGGAACCTGTCCTGTTAAACCACTGGGTCTTAGCCACCGTGCTGCAGCTCAGTTTCGGGGTCTTGGCAATCTTCTTATAGCCTAGGCCAGTGATGGTGAACCTTGACACCCCAGATGTTTTGGAACGACATTTCCCATGATGCTCAACTACACTGCAGAGTGCATGAACATCATGGGAAATATAGTTCCAAAACATCTGGGGTGCCAAGGTTCTCCATCACTGGCCTAGGCCATCTTTATGTAGAGCAAACATTCTTTTTTTCAGATCCTCGGAGAGTTCTCTGCCATTAGGTGCCATGTTGAATTTCCAGTGACCAGTATGAGAGAGTGAGAGCGATAACACCAAATTTAACACTCCTGCTCCCCGTTTACACCTGAGACCTTGTAACACTAACAAGTCACATGACACCTGGGAGGGAAAATGGCTAATTGGGCCCAATTTGGACATTTTCCCTTAGAGGTGTACTCACTTTTGTTGCCAGCGGTTTAGACATTAATGGCTGTGTGTTGAGTTATTTTGAGGGGACAGCAAATTTACACTGTTATACAAGCTGTACACTCACTGCTTTACATTGTAGCAAAGTGTAATTTCTTCAGTGTTGTCACATTGAAAGGTATAATAAAATATTTACAAAAATGTGAGGGGTGTACTCAGTTTTTTTGTATATACCATACCTGGGCGATATCCCTGGAAGCTGGAAATCGCTGTATAGACACCGCTATTCCAGGTAATCTCCATTTGCTTTTGGATCAATACCATTGCACAGTATGTAAGTATAATAAAAAAAGAATAATAAGTATTTCTGCCTCTGCAGCCAATAGACACTTCCCCTATATCAGGGCTTCCCAAACTTTTTTTGGGCCGAGACCCACTTCTGAATACAGTTATTTTTCGGGACCCACTTGCTTGTAATTGAATATTGTAAAGCGCTACAGAATTTTTTGGCGCTATATAAATGCAGATAATAATAATAAGGCATATTTTAAAGGGAGGGGGATGTTAAATTAAAAATATAAATGTACTACTTTTCAATTTATTATTGAATACACTTGCCAGATGTTCTAAGTGAGGGGTCAGAAACCTGTGGCATGTAAGCGGATTTGTGTAATCAGCACCCTCATAGACAGTCTAAGGCAGGCAGAGGACAGAAATCAACCACCCCAGGAGAGTGATCAGCAGGCTATATGGCACTCACCCTCCTTCCTCTCCCAGCGCTCCACAGTTGAGGTGAAGCCCCTGTTTGCCCTCTCCAGGGCCCACCACACCTCACCTCACCCTCCATGATGAGGAGCTCTATGCAAGTCTTGGTGTCCTGGCTCTTCTCCTTCAGATCCTCTACTGAGGTCACAGAAGCTGCCATAAACTGACACCGCTGGGCCACCTGGTCCTCCTATGACACTGAGGCTGCCGTCTCTGCCCGCTATAGCTGAGAGAATCCCGCTGCCAGTCTAGCCACCACCGCTGTCGCCAGCAGGACCGAGGAGCTGGCTCTGCACCCCATGAACATATCCTACATAACAGCCCACATGGGTACTCACTGATGCAAGTATCCTCCTCGTGGGTAATGCAGACTAGCCTCCGTAAACTGCGTGGGCGGGGTCCTGAATCCATCGCGATTTGACTGCTCTGGCTCCCTGTAATTTGCGTGGGCTCCCACAGCACAATTTAAGCGGGCTGCTCACAAGGAATTCCGGCTCAGCACGACCCACCAGTGGGTACCGGCCCACAGATTGGGAACTCCTACTCTATATGGTTAGTCCCAGCCTTGGGATCTTTAATCCTTTGTTAGGACAGATAAGCGTAGATTTTCAAAAACTGGAGAGTGCAAAATCTGGTGCAGCTGTGCATGGTAGCCAATCGGCTTCCAACTTCAGCTTGTTCAATTAGTCTTTGACAATAAAAGCTAGAAGCTGATTGTTTTCTATGCACAGATGCACTAGGTTTTGCACACTTCAGTTTTAGTAAATCGGCTCCATAGTCTTCAAATCTAGTGTACAACTGATAATGAGATCTGGTAGCAGATTTCCTGGTTCCCTGCCCTTATCAACATGCTAAAGATTTTTTTAAATATAACCTTTTTGTTTTCCATTTATACTTTTTTTTTTTTTTTTTTTTTTTTACACCCACTGATTCTTTTCTATTGATCCCTGTGCTTTTTTGTGCAACGCAGGCAGATCATGTCTGGTGGGAGGAGCCGGCAGGGTGCAGACAAGCAGTGGGCAGGCTATTGGGTGGAGTTTTGCTAATATGAAAATGCCTTAGTTGGTGGATGTCAGTTTGGAGGGGGTAGTTCCTAAGCAGGCGAAATTTGCATGTAGACCACCCTAGGTGACACTCATATGTGATGCTAAGCCTCCATGATTAAAAGAACTGAAATGCAGTGAACGAAAGGGAGGGCATAGACAGTCAGGCTGGAGAGGAAAGAACTAGATGACGTCCTCCAGCCAGGAAAGGAGGAGGTCTCTATCTGACTTGCTGCGGCTTCTAATGCACATTGTGAGAAGCTTGCAGTGTGCAGTGAAATCAGAGTAAGCAGTATCTGTACAAGAGAGAGCTGGTACAGCTGTGCAAGATTGACGAGAAGGCCGGCCTTCAGCTTTAAAACCCTTCTTTTACAGACCGTACTTTAAAACCCAACTCCACCTTTTTCGTGCTGACCACTTTCTGCCCAACTTCAGGCTGGTCATGTGACATTATGGCTCCTTCATCTTTTCCTGTGAGCCCAGGTCAGTGTACTAAAGCGGAGTTCCAGCCATTTACTCACCTGTCCAACGGTCCAGCGATGCGGCCGCCGGAAGCCTCGATCCTCTCCCTCGGCGCCGGCATCACTGCTGTGGGCACCCGGCTGTTACAGTTTGCGGCTTCACAGCCGGGTACCCACTGCGCATGCGCGAGTCGCGCTGCGCGCCGTGATTGGCCGGCAATCTTCTGGGACCTCTGACGTGTCCCAGAAGATTGCAGGGAGGGGGAGAGGAGAACTTCCGCTCAGGGCGCCGCGGCGCTCCGAGCGGAAGTGGGAGCGGGTACCTGTCAAAACTAGGTACCCGCTCCCCCCCCCCCAAAAAAATGACATGCCAAATGTGGCATGTCGGGGGGTCAGGACTCCCTAAAGCGGAAGTTCCACTTTTGGGTGGAACTCCGCTTAATCTCCCAGGAAGTAAGATTGATACCAACTCTACAGAGTGGCAGGCCTGTAGGGGAAAGAAAAGCACTGCAGTAAAACCCCTTTTCTTTATCGTACATCACGGGACACAGCGCAGCCATAATAATTACTATCTGGGTTATACGCCACCTATAGGTGAATGGACACTGGCAACCAAAACGACAGGAAGTCCCCCTCTATATAACCCCTCCCATACAGGACGTACCTCAGTTTCTTTACCAGTGTCTTAGAGGTGGTGGTCATGGTTGGAGAAGCTCTCCATATTTTTAAAGCAGAAGAAAAAAAATTGCTACAATCCTGGTTAAGATCTCTGGATCCAAGGGGATTGGCAATCAGATCCATCCGAAAGTGGACGACTGAAAGGATGGTACCGGAGCCTCGGTAAAGGGGAAACGAGGTTGCCTGTAATGCGACCCTCTTGGGCGCTGGACTCTGGGATCCGGGCCCTTGGTAAGACTAATGCCCCGTACACACGCATCGATTATTGGCCGGGAATTATCGGCCAACGTCCGATCGGCCGTTTTTCGGCTTGTTAGTATGATGCTTCCGACAACCGACTCCGACTTTTCGGCCGCAAAAAATCTGGTGTGCAGGCTATAAAATTTTTGTTGGCCAACAACACAACGGCTGATTTTCCGTCAGTCAGTACAGATTTCGGTAGACAAAAATCTGATGAGCAAGACTGGGCATGCTCAGAGAAGAAAAAACACACGGAAAGTAAACCAGCACATGACATCACTGCTGAAGTAGATTTTTATTGGCCGAGAAAATTTGTGTGCAGTCTAGGCACATTTCAACCAACACAACAACTCTGGACAAAAGTCGGATGATCGGTCAGCCGATAATCGTTGCGTGTGTACGAGGCTTAACTCCAAAGGCGTTCCAGCAGGGTGCCCTATAGGTCCAAGGGAGTGGCCCCAATAATTAGGGGGACCCGATCCTTGAAGGTCGACAGGTGACAGAACCCGTCGTGCTGAGTGAAGTTTGGATTCTAGTTAGGCATAATCCTGCGGCAGGAATGATAAGTTCACTTTAATTATGATGCACTGTTACCTTCTAATTTAACAGATACCGGGTGCCATGCTTTTTCTCCACTAGAGGCAGTATGTGTATTCAGCTGTGGCCTGCCTACCTTGGATGCCTTTTTCTGCTTTCAAACCCCCCTGATGCTTGGCGGACAGTGGGACTTTGTACATCCCGCCCGCCCGCCCATCCGCTTACCCTCTGTGGCTCAGGTTCAGTGGCCATCCCTGTGGCGGGAGATCACACATGTGCAAGTTCAGCCTATTTACATGCACGAGCGTGCACGTGGAGCCGGGAGGAGGCATGTCTGTGACGCGTTGGCGTGCACGTGGAGCCGGGAGGGGGCATGTCCGTGACGCGTTCGCGTGCAGGTGGAGCCGGGAGGGGGCATGTCTGTGACGCGTTGGCGTGCACGTGGAGCCGGGAGGGGGCATGTCCGTGACGCGTTGGCGTGCAAGTGGAGCCGGGAGGAGGCATGTCCGTGACGCGTTGGCGTGCAAGTGGAGCCGGGAGGAGGCATGTCCGTGACACGTTGGCGTGCACGTGGAGCCGGGAGGGGGCATGTCTGTGACGCGTTGGCGTGCACGTAGAGCCGGGAGGGGGCATGTCCGTGACGCATTGGCGTGCATGTAGCATGCTACACATGCTCAGTAAGGGGCGGAGACGACACGGCATTTGGGTGTTCCCGACGGTGTAAGCTTCTATCAGAAGCTGGATGGGACACCGAGCAGCTGGGTGCATGAGTCACTGTGGGTGAATGTTTACAGGCACTGACAGGTTCTGTTACTTTGGGATAACTGTGCTGTGTGTGAGAAGCTGTTACAGCTTGGCACGAGCTTTGAGTACACTAAAGTAAGTACCTCTAGTTTTCTTGTCTGGAGCAATGTCCTGCCGGAAAAGGAGTTGGGGGGCACATCGGGAAGGGGCACTAGTGTGCCGTCAGGATTGGAAGATCCTAGCCATGCATCCTCTGTTAACCTCCCCTGAGAGGCCAGGGGCGACTGGCCAATCTGAGCCATTACAGTTGTCAGGCATAGTAGCCACATCTAGTGCTTCTGTCTCAGCCTACTAAGGACGATTTGGCATCGGCTTTAGCCGCCCTTGAGGGAAACATTGCTGGCATGATTGCTTCAGTGTCACAGGGAGGGAGGAAACGTGATACACCCCCCTCATCTGAGCCCCCTTGTTTTAGTTCAGGATTGGGCAGAGGATGTTAAAGATGTAGCTGTATATTGCTTAGTAGAAGGCAGAGCTGAGGATTTCACTTCTGGGGAGTCGGGGTCTGAAGAGCCATTCTCGGCCTCTCAATCCCAGAGTTTAATTCAGTCTCTCGCTGAAATGGGAAACGGTCCGGTTTGGATTTAATTGCCTCCCTTAGAGATGTCTGAAGTCTTTTTCCTCATTAGGTTCCTTACGCCCTCCTCAAAATTCTCAGGCTTTTCCCTTACATCCGCTTTTAAAGCAGATATTATATGCTGATTGGGATCATCCTGATAGGATTTTTATTCCTCCCAAAATGTTTTCTTTGTATCCTATGGAGGAAAAATTCACAATAAAATGGATTTTGCTGCTATTTCTTCTACAAGCAGAAATGTAACCTGTCCTGTAGATAATGTCCAGGTCTTTTTTAAAGATCCAGCTGATAAGAAATTGGAATCTTTACTATTGAAGGGTCTGCAATACAACTGGCAGTGACGGCTATAGGAGTTTGTCAAGCTTTGAAAGCCCATGTTAAACGGGTGTCCAAGAGTGTTCTCAGGGAGAGTCTGCTGAAGATTTAGCAGACTTTCCTCAGGTTTTGTGGTTTGCAGTAGATGCTCTTAACCACTTAAGCCCCGGAAGATTTTACCCCCATTCCGACCAGGGGGTATTTCGCGATTCGGCACTGCGTGACTTTAACGGACAATTGCGCGGTCGTGCGACGCTGTACCTAAACGAATTTGGCGTCCTTTTTTTCCCACAAACAGAGCTTTCTTTTGGTGGTATTTGATCACCTGTGCGATTTTTTTGATCACGCGCTATAAACAAAAAAAGAGCGTCAATTTTGCAAAAATAGCAATATTTTTCACATTTTTTTAATATGAAATTCCCCCCAAAAAAAATGTAAAAATCAAAATTTTTTAACATTTTCGGCCAATTTGTTTTATGCTACCTATGTTTGGTAAAAAAAAATCGCAAAAAGCGTATTTTGATTGGTTTGCGCAAAAGTTATCGCGTTTACTAACAAAGGGAAAGATTTTTGTCACTTTTGTTGTTTTTTTTTTTTAACGCGTAATGGCGGCGATCTGCGATTTTTTTATTTTTTTTTTTTATTTTTTTTTTTTTTTTCCGGTACTGCGACATTGCGGCGGACAGATCGGACCCTTGACTGACATTTTTGACACTTTTGGGGTTACCAGTGACATTTCTACAGTAATCAGTGCTATATATATGCACTGTTACTGTAAAAATACACTGGTAGTGAAGGGGTTAACTTTATTTGGGAGGGAGGGGCTGTGTGTGTCCCTAGGGGCGTGCTTTCTGCTGTGATTGGCTGTGGCTTGAGCTGTAAGGACACTGATCAACGGATCTACATAGTAGATCCATGTGATCAGTGTCTTTACAGCGAGAATGACAGGCAGCTTGTTTACACAAGCTGCCTGACATTCTCCCTCTCCCCCGCCGAGTGGCCGGCGGACATCGGGTCCGCTGGTCACACGCGCGGGGGGGTCCGTGACCACGCGGGAGCGCGCCTCCGGGGGCGCGCGCTCGCTCCCTAGACCCTCACAAGCAAGCAACGTAGCTCTACGTTAGTTTGCCTGTGAGGGGCTGACCGCCGACGTAGATAGTCGTACGGCGGTCGGCAAGTGGTTAAAGACTCCATACAGCAAATGTCACATTTTGCTCTTTTTTTTTTTTTTCAAAGACCGATTGCTTTACATTCCTTTGTCCAAGCCTTTATACAAGGGGTGCTATGTATGCTTCTGCTAGTTAGGCCACCATTGTGTCCTTGGGATTAAAATTTGGGCCTTGCGGTTTTAAAGAAACAGCCTTTTGAGTCCATTCGGCATATTCCTTTGGTTCTTTTGACTAGAAAGTTAGTCTTTTTGGTTTCCAGTAACTACAGCTAGAAGAGTATCAGAGTTAGTGGCTGTTTCTTGTGATCTTACATCAAGATAGGTTGATTCTATGTCTACTCCCAGGGTTTTTGCCCAAGGTGGTGTCTGCTTTTCATCCGAATCAGGATATTATACTGCCTTCCTTCCTCTCCAAATCCTCAAACGGCAGAGCAAAAGTTGTTACATTCTCTCAATGTAGTATGTGCATTTAAGGACTATTGAAGATGTCTGCTCAGATTCGGAAGAACGACCTTTTGTTCGTGCTGCCAGAAGGGCCCAGGAAAGGGCAGGCAGCAGCAGGGTCTACAATTTCTCAGTGGATTCATCGGGTCATTATCCAGGCATATGGTTTAAAGGGGAAAGGTTCCACCTTTTCCGGTAAAGGCACACTCTACCAGAAGGTAAGTGCTTCTTGGGCAGTTCGCCTTCAAGCTTCTATGGTTCAGATTTGCAGGACCACTACATGGTCTTCAGTACATACATTCACTAGATTCTATCAGGTGGATGTTAGGACCCGGGAGGATTCTGCATTTGGCCGCAGTGTGCTGCAGGCAGCTATGTAGATCTTCTTGGTCTGATGGCGGTTTTTTCGTATTTGGTGTACCCTCCCCCCCCTCAAGGTGCATTGCTTTGGTACGTCCCAGATAGTAATTATTATGGCTGCTCTGTGTCCCGTGATGTACAATAAAGAAAATTGGATTTTTCCTACAGCTTACCTGTAAAATCCTTTTCTTGGAGTACATCACGGGACACAGAGGTCCCTCCCCTCTTTTCTGGGATGTTTATTGCTTGCTACAAAACTGAGGTACTTCCTGTATGGGAGGGGTTATATAGAGGGGGACTTCCTGTATGGGAGGGGTTATATAGAGGGGGACTTCCTGTATGGGAGGGGTTATATAGAGGGGGACTTCCTGTATGGGAGGGGTTATATAGAGGGGGACTTCCTGTATGGGAGGGGCTATATAGAAGGGGACTTCCTGTATGGGAGGGGTTATATAGAGGGGGACTTCCTGTATGGGAGGGGTTATATAGAGGAGGACTTCCTGTATGGGAGGGGTTATATAGAGGGGGACTTCCTGTATGGGAGGGGTTATATAGAGGGGGACTTCCTGTATGGGAGGGGTTATATAGAGGGGGACTTCCTGTATGGGAGGGGCTATATAGAGGGGGACTTCCTGTATGGGAGGGGCTATATAGAGGGGGACTTCCTGTATGAGAGGGGCTATATAGAGGGGGACTTCCTGTATGGGAGGGGTTATATAGAGGGGGACTTCCTGTATGGGAGGGGTTATATAGAGGGGGACTTCCTGTATGGGAGGGGTTATATAGAGGGGGACTTCCTGTATGGGAGGGGTTATATAGAGGGGGACTTCCTGTATGGGAGGGGTTATATAGAGGGGGACTTCCTGTATGGGAGGGGTTATATAGAGGGGGACTTCCTGTATGGGAGGGGTTATATAGAGGGGGACTTCCTGTATGGGAGGGGTTATATAGAGGGGGACTTCCTGTATGGGAGGGGCTATATAGAGGGGGACTTCCTGTATGGGAGGGGCTATATAGAGGGGGACTTCCTGTATGGGAGGGGTTATATAGAGGAGGACTTCCTGTATGGGAGGGGTTATATAGAGGGGGACTTCCTGTATGGGAGGGGTTATATAGAGGGGGACATCCTTCCTTTTTGGTTGCCAGTGTCCATTCACCTATAGGTGGCGTATATCCCAGATAGTAATTATTATGGCTGCTCTGTGTCCCGTGATGTACTCCAAGAAAAGGATTTTACAGGTAAGCTGTAGGAAAAATGCAATTTTTTTTTCCTGTAGCATAGAAATGTTATATCTTAGTAGTGGCAGGATTGCTTTATCTGTGTGTACAATACAGATTGGTACATGACCCTGAACTTGATTTTGATGCTGATGTTTTCAGATCGTTTTCTAATGTTTGACTTCTTTGTGTCTCTCTCAGCCTCACCGTTAGTATGTCTGGACCTATAACAGAGAAGAGTCCAGTGTCCGCCCTCACCCTCAACCTCATCTCTTCCCACAACGACCTCCTTTCCCCGAAGAGCCGCCAGATTTATGCCCACACTGACCTACAAAGCGCCATGGGGCTTGTCAGCGCCGAACTCGGCGGAGGCGCCCCGTCCGAACACACCAACCCTAAGTGGTTAAAGGAAGGGCAGAACCAGCTGCGCAAAGCAGCCGAGCATGAGAAAGAGGATCAGAACTGTAACCCCGATCCGGAACGTGGTAACAAAGACTGGACCAACTGGAACCAAGAGAAGAGTAACAAGCGGACCCAGCTGGAGGAACTCGAAGTGTCGGCTCTGAACTGCGTCAATCGCAGCAGCATCATCAACACTTCTCTGCTCATCCAAGATGGAGAAGATGAGGATGACGATCTGACACCGGCTCAGAGTGAGGTCACAGATCCCGTCACCACAGAGACCTCTGAACAGAGCTCCGAGGTTCAGGAGAACAGCAAAGAGATGACTGATGGCCCCAGAGACACGGGGCGCAGTGCAAGCCTCCTGTTTGGAATGAGGAACACGGCTGGCAGTGATGAGGACTCCAGCTGGGCGACTCTGTCTCAGGGTAGTCCATCTTACGGCTCCCCTGATGACACAGGTGAGATACAGAGCCACCCTGGGCAGCCTTTATTCAGGGGCCACAGTACACATGTATACCTTTCCTGTCATATGACGTTTACCTTGAAGTAGGGCATTTGATTCCCTATCACCCCAACATCTTTTTTTCTCTTACCTTTGCTTATCACTTTGTTTCTGTTGTTTTTCTGACTTTCTTGCTTTTGTTTGTCTACTTGGCTACAGATTCTTGTGATTGGTTTGGCTTTAAATGTTCTGTTGTGTCTTTAAAGTGGCCCAAGCAAGTAGATTGTCTAAAGTTTTTATTTAATTGATTTTAATAATGATTAACCACTTGCCGACCGACTCGCGACTATTTACTGCGTCGGTCAGCCCCTCACAGGCAGAGCGACGTAGTACTACGTCGCTAGCCTGTGAGGGTCTAGGGAGCGAGCGCGCGCCCCCGAGTGGTCACAGATCTCCCCCCCCCCGCGCGTGTGACCGGTGGACCCGATGTCCGCCGGTCACTCGGCGATCGGTGCAGAGGGAGAAAGGCAGGCGGCTAATGTAAACAAGCCGCCTGTCATTCTCCCCTGTGTATGAATAGTGATCATACGGTTGTACTATGTAGGACCGTTGATCACTGTTCCTACACCTCAAGCCACAGCCAATCACAGTTAGAATCACGCCCCTAGGGACACAGCCCCTCCCTCTCAAAAAAAAGTTAACCCCTTCACTGCCAGTGTAATTTTACAGTAACAGTGCATATGTATAGCACGGATTACTGTAGTAATGTAAACAAAGCCGCCTGTCATTCTTAGCTGTGTAAGAATGGAGATCATACGGTTCTGCTATGTAGGACCGTTGATCTCTGTTCTCACACCTCAAGCCACATCCAATCACAGTTAGAAGCACGCCCCTAGGGACACACTTAACCCCTCCCTCTCAAATAAAGTTAACTCCTTCCCTGCCAGTGTAATTTTTACAGTAACAGTGCATATGTATAGCATTGATTACTGTAGAAATGTCACTGGTAACCCCAAAAGTGTCAAAAATGTCAGTCAAGGGTCCGATCTGTCCGCCGCAATGTCGCAGTACCGCAAAAAAATTGCAGATCGCCGCCATTACGCGTTAAAAAAAAAAAAAAACAACAAAAATGACAAAAATCTTTCCCTTTTAGTAAACGCGATAAATTTTGCGCAAACCAATCAAAATACGCTTTTTGCGTTTTTTTTTTTTTTTAACCAAACATATGTAGCATAAAACAAATTGGCCGAAAATGTTAAAAAATTTAGATTTTTACATTTTTTTTGGGGGGGGGAATTTCATATAAAAAAAATGTGAAAAATATTATTTTTGCAAAATTGTCGCTCTTTTTTTGTTTATAGCGCATGATCAAAAAATCGCACAGGTGATCAAATACCACCAAAAGAAAGCTCTATTTGTGGGAAAAAAAGGACGTCAAATTAGTTTGGGTACAGCGTCGCACGACCGCGCAATTTTTCGTTAAAGTCACGCAGTGCCGAATCGCAAAATAGGCCCTGGTCAGGAAGGGGGTAAAATCTTCCGGGGCTTAAGTGGTTAATACAGTGGCGGGAGATACATTACAAAGGGAAATACAGTATAATGGTTTGGTTACAAACAGGGAAAACCCAACTTTGGAGGAATAATGGAAGGACAAATAGAGACCGCGAACCATTAATATGCCAATAGTAGTTTTTAGGAATGGTATCGTATAGTATAACAAAAAGGGAACAAAGACAAGGCTAAGGGTCCCCATACATGGCTTGAACTTCAGATGATTCCTGCTGAATCGGATGACATTCAGTCCATGGGGGGGCAGTGCAATCACTATCCAGCACCACAATGTACAGTGAATCCGGAAAGTATTCATTTTTTTCACATTTTGTTATGTTACAGCCTTATACCAAAATGGGTTAAAATCATTATTTTCCTCAAAATTGCACAAACAATCCCCCATATTGACAACGTAAAAGAAGTTTGTTTGAAATCTTTGCAAATGTATTAAAAATAAAAAACCACATATACATTAAGTATTCACAGCCTTTGCCATGACACTCAAAATTAAACTCGGGTGCATCCTGTTTCCACTGATCACCCTTGAGATGTTTCCACAACTTGATTGGAGTCCACCTGTGGTAAATTCAGTTACTTATGCCTCGTACACACGCATCGATTATTGGCCGGGAATTTTCGGCCAACGTCCGATCGGCCGATTTTCG
This sequence comes from Pelophylax lessonae, assembly GCF_965119305.1. NCBI lineage: Eukaryota > Metazoa > Chordata > Amphibia > Anura > Ranidae > Pelophylax > Pelophylax lessonae. Next base: position 730,443,482 of record NC_138769.1, on the reverse strand, counting down.
GCTTGTTAGTATGATGCTTCCGACTTTTCGGCCGAAAAAAATCTGGTGTGCAAGCTATAAAATTTTTGTTGGCCGTCAACACAACGGCCGATTTTCCGTCAGTCAGTACAGATTTCGTCAGACAAAAATCTGATGAGCAAGTCTGGGCATGCTCAGTGAAGATAAAACACGAAGAAAACAAACCAACACATGGCATCACTTCTGAAGTAGATTTTTGTTGGCCGAGAAAATTCGTGTGCAGTCTAGAGCACATTCCAACCAACAAAATACAACTTGGACAAAAGTCGGATGATTGGTCAGCCGATAATCGTTGCGTGTGTACGAGGCATAAGACATGATTTGGAAAGGCACACACCTGTCTATATACGGTTCCACAGTAAAGGCCCGTACACACGTACCGATCGTCGTCATACAAACGTTCGTCTTTTCTCCCCGGGATGTCGATGTCTGTTGAAAAGTGCAAAGACAGCACAAGAATTTTGTCCGCCGACTTCAGCTGACTGCAGAAGTGATGTCATGTAATGGTTAACTTTCCCTGTGTTTTTTCTTTTCTGAGCATGCCCAGTCTTGCAAATCTGCGGTCTGTCGGCTGATTTCTGTACTGACAGGCGAACAATCGTCCATTCTGGTGTCCGCAGACAAAAATTTTCATGTTTGCAAGAAAGACTCTTGTCCGCGGATTGTGTGCAGACAGCTGTCGGAGGCACCATACTAACAAGCGTACAATCGGCAGATCTTTCGTCCGCCGACGTTTGTATGACGACGATCGGTACGTGTGTACGGGCCTTTAGAGCACAAACCAAGCCATGAAGTCCAAGGAAATGTCTGTAGACCTCTGAGACAGGATTGTATGGAGGCACAGATCTGGGGAAGGGTACAGAAAAATGTCTGCAGCATTGAAGGTCCCAGTGAGCACAGTGGCCTCCATTATCCATAAATAGAAGAAGTTTTTGGAACCACCAGGACTCTTCCTAGATCCACAGCCCAGCCAAACTGAGCGATTGGGGGAGAAGGAACTTAGTCAGGGGGTTGACCAAGAACCCAATGGTCACTCTGACAGAGCTCCAGCATTTCTCTGTGGAGAGAGGAGAACCTCCCAGAATAACAATCATCTCTGCAGCACTCCACCAATCAGGCCTGTGTGTTAGAATGGCCAGACAGAAGCCACTCCTCAGTAAAAAGCACATGACAGCCCGCCTGGAGTTTGCCAGAAGGTACCTGAAGGACTCCCAGACCATGAGAAACAAAACTCTCTGGTCTAATGAAACAGATTGAACTGTTTGGCCTGAATGGCAAGTGTCATGTCTGGAGGAAACCAGGCACCGCTCATCACCAAGCCAATACCATCCCTACAATGAAGCATGGTGGTGGCAGCATTATACTGTGGCGATGTTATTTAGCATCAGGAACTGGGAGACTAGTCAGGATCGAGGGAAAGATGAATGCAGCAATGTACAGAGACTTCCCTGATGGAAAAACTGCTCCAGAGTGCTCTGGAACCTCAGACTGGGGCAAAGTTTCATCTTCCAACAGGACAACGACCCTACGCACACAGCCAAGATAACAAAGGAGTGGCTACGGGACAACTCTGTGAATGTCCCTGAGTGGCCCAGACTTGAACCACATTGCATTGAATGTCTCCGGAGAGATCTAAAAAAAGTGCACCGATGCTCCTCATCCAAGCTGATGGGGCTTGAGAGGTCCTGCAAAGAAGAATGGGAGAAATTGCCCAAAAATAGGTGTGCCAAGCTTGTAGCATCATACTCAAAAGAATTTTAAGGCTGTGAATACTTATGTACATGGGATTTTTTATTTTGCAAAGATTTCAAACAAACTTCTTTCACATTGTGATTATTGGGTATTGTTTGTAGAATTTTGAGGAAAATAATGAATTTAATCCATTTTGGAATAAGGCTGTAACATAAAATGTGTAAAAAGTGAAGCGCTGTGAATACTTTCCGGATGCACTGTAACTATCAGATACAGTCACACGGTACCCATCGGCTGCTAGTGTGGGTGGGGCAATCAATTTGGCTTTTCTGGTATTTTTACCCTTTTTATTGTGGTCTTTAGGGACCCCATTTTGTAAGGATTGGAAAAGAATGAATGGAGATGGAGAGAGGAGTTCTGTGAGGATTTACATAGAATGGACAGGGTGCACTATTTGCTAGTTGCATGGATACTAAAGTTAGACCTAGATCTATCAATACCAAAAAATAACCGCGCTAAACACACTTTAAAGAAATATATATATAATATATATATGTGAGAAACAAATGGCGTTAGGCGCCAAAAGTACTTGCGCTTATTGGATAAAAGTGCAAATGTGCAAAATTAATTGTTAGTGCAATACAATTGGTGGTGAATATGTGAACTAATATATATATGTGCTGAACCGTAAGTGAAGTGAACACAACTGAAATTTATAACTAAAAAGTCAAAGCAGCAGCTGAAGTGGGAACACCCCAATTAACCACTTTACCACCGGAGGATTTTGCTGTCTTACGTCCAGGCCACTTTTTGCGATTCGGCACTGTGCGACTTTAACGGACAATTGCGCGGTCGTGCGAAGCTGTACCCAAACGAAATTGACGTCCTTTTTTTTCCCACAAACAGAACTTTCTTTTGGTGGTATTTGATCACCTGTGCGATTTTTACTTTTTGCGCTATAAACAAAAAAAGAGCGTAAATTTTGAAAAAATAACAATATTTTTCACATTTTTTTTATATGAAATTCCCCCCCAAAAAAATGTAAAAATCAAATTTTTTTTTAAATGTTTGGCCAATTTGTTTTCTGCTACCTATGTTTGGTAAAAAAAAAAATCACAATAAGCGTATTTTGATTGGTTTGCGCAAAAGTTATTGCGTTTACTAAGGGAAAGATTTCTGTCATTTTTGGTGTTTTTTTTTTTAACGAGTAATGGCGGCGATCTGCGTTTTTTTTTTTTTTTTTTCTCTTTGCGCGACTGCGACATTGCGGCGGACAGATCGGACCCTTGACTGACATTTTTGACACTTTTGGGGGTACCAGTGACATTACTGCAGTAATCAGTGCTATACATATGCACTGTTACTGTAAAAATGACACTGGCAGGGAAGGGGTTAATTTTATTGGAGAGGGAGGGGTTAATGTATGCCTGGTGCTTACTGACGTGTGTGGGAGGAGGTGACTGTGTGACACAGGGACAGATCGCGAGTTCAGCTATGCTGAATCCTGCAAACTGACCCTGCCTGTCACTTAGGAGATCCACCCGCTCTGTTTACACAAGAGGGCGGAGCTCCAGACTTGATTCCCCGACGATCGGGGAAGAGCAGCAGCGATCGCCGCTGCTCCTCTCCTGGCCCAACTCCACTTTGCCGCAGTAGAGCTCTAGTGAGCAGTGGCAAAGTGGTTAAAAATCGCATGCGGTTCCCGCACTGCATACCAGCACTAAATATCTTTCAGAAACCGTTACATTTAAAGTGATTGTAAAGTCTCGTTTTTTAACCTCTTGCCTACTGTGCACTTAAACCCCCTTCCCATCCAGGCCAATTTTCAGCTTTCAGCGCTGTCACACTTTGAATGACAATTGCGTGGTCATGCTACACTGTACCCATTTGAAATTTTTATCATTTTTTTCACACAAATAGAGCTTTCTTTTGGTGGTATTTAATCATCTCTGGGTTTTTTATTTTTTACAAAAAAAAAGAATAAAGACAAAAAATTTTGAAAAAAAAAAAAAAGTTTTTCTTATTTTCTGCGAGTAAATTTTGAAAATAAATTTTTCTCCTTCACTGATGTGCGCTGATGAGGCTGCACTGATGGGCACTGATAGGCTGCACTGATGGGCACTGATGAGGTGGCACTTATGGGCACTGATGAGGTGGCACTTATGGGCACTGATGAGGAGGTACTAATATGCCGCACTGCTGGGCACTGAGAGGCGGCACTGGCGGATGGCACTGGACACTGACGGGTGGCACTGATGAGCGGCACTGATGGGCAGCACCATCAGTGCCCATAGTGCTGCCAGTCAGTGCTCATCAGTGCCTAGATAAGCAGGCACTGATGGGCACTGACTAGCAGCACTATGGGCACTGATTGTGGGCATTGATGGGGGGCACTGATGGCGGGCACTGTGGGCACTGATGGGGGGGCACTGTGTGTTTTTACCTTGTGTAATCAGGGCACTGGTGATCAGTGCCCTGATTACATTCTCCTGTGTCCCCGGCGCTGTGAGGCTCCCCCTCCTTCCTCACACTGCAGGCTCTGTGTGAGGAAGGAGCGCCGGCGATGAGAGATGATCTCATATGTTTACATATGAGATCATCGCTCATTGGACGGCCAGATCACGTGGTGAATGGCCGCTGTGATTGGCCATTCACCACGATCTGTGATCGGCCGAGTCCCTGACCGTGACGTGGCCGTGTCGACACAGATTTTCCCCGCAGCGCGCTCGCGGGAGCGCGCTGGGGGCGTGTCACTGGGAGGCCGTTTAAAAACGGCCTCCCGGAAATTCGAGTCCGCGCTGCAGCCGTATATAGGCTGTAGCGCGGACGGGGGGTGGTTAAAATAACAAACATGTTATATTTCCCTCCTCTGTGCAGTTGGTTTTGCACAGAGCAGCCCGGATCCTCCTTTTCTCGGGTCTCTTGTTCCTGCTCCTGGCCCCTCCCTCCTGTTGAGTGCCCCCACAGCAAGCAGCTTGCTAAGGGGGCACCCGAGCCGAGTCACCGCTCCGTTTGTCCATTTAGACACGGAGCTGCTGTTCAGCCCCGCCCCCCCCTCTCTCTAATTGGCTCACTGACTTTAACAGCTGTGGGAGCCAATGGCGGCGCGCTTGTATCCCAAGCCAATCAGGGGGGAGAGTCCCAGGACGGCTGAGGGACTCGTGGACATCTCTGGACGGAGAGTGGGCACAGGTAAGTATTAGGGGGGCTGGGGAGGCTGCTACACACAGGCGGCTTTTTTTCTGAATGCATTAAGATAAAAAAACCTTCCTGACTTTACAACTCCTTTAAGGCATGTGAAGAAGGATAACACCGCTCAGGCCAATCAATGTCCACAATCCAAAGTGGGTGCTGAACCACGGCTCGCCACCAGGAGAAGCATATGTGAAGAAATTGGTCGCACACCACCACGGGATCCAATGAAGAGAAATTCCTTTATTCACATGAATGGTACAGCAGGGTAGGAAAGTAGACGCGTTTCACAAGGATACTACGTGCTTGTTCACTACCAAAAACCATGTGAAACGCGTCTACTTTCCTACCCTGCTGTACCATTCATGTGAATAAAGGAATTTCTCTTCATTGGATCCCATGGTGGTGTGCGACCAATTTCTTCACATATCCTTTAAGGCATGCCGAGATTGAGAATTCAGTTACCTTGTGATCTCAATCGAACGGTCGAGCTCTCAAATGGCTTTTTTCATTAATGATGTGCTGATCAATTGAAAGCTAAAATGGCCGCTTCCTTGGCTCTAAATGATGGGAGGGTTTAGTTCAGCTTCAACCATTTTACCACCGGAGGATTTTGCTGTCTTACGTCTGGGCCACTTTTTGCGATTCGGCACTGTGCGACTTTAACTGACAATTGTGCAGTCGTGCGACGCCGTACCCAAACGAAATTTACGTCCTTCTTTTCCCCACAAACAGAGCTTTCTTTTGGTGGTATTTGATCACCTGTGCGATTTTTACTTTTTGTGCTATAAACAAAAAAAGAGCGTTTATTTTGAAAAAATATTTTTCACATTTTTTTTTTTATATGAAATTCCCCCCCAAAAAAATGTAAAAATCTAAATTTTTTTTAAATTTTTGGCCAATTTGTTTTCTGCTACCTATGTTTGGTAAAAAAAAAAAATCGCAATAAGCGTAATTTGATTGGTTTGCGCAAAAGTTATTGTGTTTACTAACTAAGGGAAAGATTTCTGTCATTTTTGGTGTTTTTTTTGGCGGCGATCTGCGATTTTTATTTATTTTTTATTTTTTTGCTGGACTGCGACATTGCGGCGGACAGATCGGACCCTTGACTGAAATTTTTGACACTTTTGGGGGTACCAGTGACATTACTACAGTAATCAGTGCTATAAATATGCACTGTTACTGTAAAAATGACATTGGCAGGGAAGGGGTTAATTTTATTGGAGAGGGAGGGGTTAATGTATGCCTGGTGCTTACTAACGTGTGTGGGGGGAGGGGACTGAGTGACACAGGGACAGATCGCGAGTTCAGCTGTGCTGAACCCTGCAATCTGTCACTGTCTGTCACTTAGGAGATCCGCCCGCTTTGTTTTTTTTTTAACACTGATCACTCTATTAGTACCACTAGTTCCCAAAAAAGTGTCGTTGTCTGATTTTCTGCCACAATATCGCAGTCCCGCTATAAGTGGCTGATCACCGCCATTACTAGAAAAAAAAAAAAAAAAAAAGAAATACACATTCTATAAACATATTCAATAGTTTGGTTTATGCAAAAGTTATAGCATCTACAATCTATATACACTTGGGGTTTTTTTTTTTTTTTTTTTTTACCAAAAACGTAGCAGAATACATATCGGCCTAAATTTATGAAGATATCCAATAAAAAAAATAAATAAAATGCTTTATAGCAGAAAGTAACAGTTGAAAAGACAAGAACTCACTGCTCAAGGTGGTGTGATTGCCTGATGACTCACACCGGTGCATGCCCCGGCTCGCCTCCGTGGAAACTTGATAAAGGAATTGGCAGCACTCCAGGTTGAGTCAAAATCCAGATTTATTGACTGGACATCCAAACATGACAATCGTGACAAGGTAGACACGGACTGTGTGCTTAATCATTACCATAATTATCATTCATTCATTAATGATTAAGCACACAGTCAGTGTGTGAAACGCGTCTACCTTGTCACGATTGTCATATCTGGATGTCCAGTCAATAAATCTGGATTTTGACTCAACCTGGAGTGCTGCCAATTCCTTTTCCTTTAGAAAGTAACAGTGTTCTATATTTTATAAGAAATATTTTTGTCTCCACAGATTGTTTTTGGCCAAGGAATGCCATGGACTCAGACTCCGACCTTCCCTCTGGGTGGGTGAGGGTACAGGACACTTCTGGAACATACTACTGGCATGTACCCACTGGGACCACACAGTGGGAGCCACCATCTGACCTCAACGGGGAGCCTAAGATGTATACCCCTACCACTGACCTCACCCCGACAGAGGAGGTAGGTTATTTGTCCTCTGAAGTTCAGAACCGTTCTTACTTACTGGGTCATGGGGTACTAGATGAGAATGGGCCCACTTACTGGGTCATAGGGTACTAGATGAGAATGGGCCCACTTACTGGGTCATAGGGTACTAGATGAGAATGGGCCCACTTACTGGGACATAGGGTACTAGATGAGAATGGGCCCACTTACTGGGTCATAGGGTACTAGATGAGAATGGGCCCACTTACTGGGACATAGGGTACTAGATGAGAATGGGCCTACTTACTGGGTCATAGGGTACTAGATGAGAATGGGCCCACTTACTGGGTCATAGGGTACTAGATGAGAATGAGCCCACCCACTTACTGGGTCATAGGGTACTAGATGAGAATGGGCCCACTTACTGGGTCATGGGGTACTAGATGAGAATGGGCCCACTTACTGGGACATAGGGTACTAGATGAGAATGGGCCCACTTACTGGGTCATAGGGTACTAGATGAGAATGGGCCCACTTACTGGGTCATAGGGTACTAGATGAGAATGGGCCCACTTACTGGGTCATAGGGTACTAGATGAGAATGGGCCCACTTTCTGGGTCATAGGGTACTAGATGAGAATGGGCCCACTTACTGGGCCATAGGGTACTAGATGAGAATGGGCCCACTTACTGGGCCATAGGGTACTAGATGAGAATGGGCCCACTTTCTGGGTCATAGGGTGCTAGATGGGAATGGGCCCACTTACTGGGTCATAGGGTACTAGATGAGAATGGGCCCACTTACTGGGCCATAGGGTACTAGATGAGAATGGGCCCACTTACTGGGACATAGGGTACTAGATGAGAATGGGCCCACCTACTGGGTCATAGGGTACTAGATGAGAATGGGCCCACTTACTGGGTCATAGGGTACTAGATGAGAATGGGCCCACTTACTGGGACATAGGGTACTAGATGAGAATGGGCCCACTTACTGGGTCATAGGGTACTAGATGAGAATGGGCCCACTTACTGGGTCATAGGGTACTAGATGAAAATGGGCCCACTTACTGGGTCATAGGGTACTAGATGAGAATGGGCCCACTTACTGGGCCATAGGGTACTAGATGAGAATGGGCCCACTTACTGGGTCATGGGGTACTAGATGAGAATGGGCCCACTTACTGGGTCATAGGGTACTAGATGAGAATGGGCCCACTTACTGAGTCATAGGGTACTAGATGAAAATGGGCCCACTTACTGGGTCATAGGGTCACTTTCTGGGTCATAGGGTACTAGATGAGAATGGGCCCACTTACTGGGTCATAGGGTACTAGATGAGAATGGGCCCACTTACTGGGTCATAGGGTACTAGATGAGAATGGGCCCACTTACTGGGCCATAGGGTACTAGATGAGAATGGGCCCACTTTCTGGGTCATAGGGTGCTAGATGGGAATGGGCCCACTTACTGGGTCATAGGGTACTAGATGAGAATGGGCCCACTTACTGGGCCATAGGGTACTAGATGAGAATGGGCCCACTTACTGGGACATAGGGTACTAGATGAGAATGGGCCCACCTACTGGGTCATAGGGCACTAGATGGGAATGGGCCCACCTACTGGGTCATAGGGCACTAGATGAGAATGGGCCCACTTACTGGGTCATAGGGTACTAGATGAGAATGGGCCCACTTACTGGGTCATAGGGTACTAGATGAGAATGGGCCCACTTACTGGGTCATAGGGTACTAGATGAAAATGGGCCCACTTACTGGGTCATAGGGTCACTTTCTGGGCCATAGGGTACTAGATGAGAATGGGCCCACCTACTGGGCCATAGGGTACTAGATGAGAATGGGCCCACTTACTGGGCCATAGGGTACTAGATGAGAATGGGCCCACTTACTGGGTCATAGGGTACTAGATGAGAATGGGCCCACTTTCTGGGTCATAGGGTACTAGATGAGAATGGGCCCACTTACTGGGCCATAGGGTACTAGATGAGAATGGGCCCACTTACTGGGTCATGGGGTACTAGATGAGAATGGGCCCACTTACTGGGTCATAGGGTACTAGATGAGAATGGGCCCACTTACTGAGTCATAGGGTACTAGATGAAAATGGGCCCACTTACTGGGTCATAGGGTCACTTTCTGGGTCATAGGGTACTAGATGAGAATGGGCCCACTTACTGGGTCATAGGGTACTAGATGAGAATGGGCCCACTTACTGGGTCATAGGGTACTAGATGAGAATGGGCCCACTTACTGGGTCATAGGGTACTAGATGAGAATGGGCCCACTTACTGGGCCATAGGGTACTAGATGAGAATGGGCCCACTTACTGGGCCATAGGGTACTAGATGAGAATGGGCCCACTTACTGGGCCATGGGGTACTAGATGAGAATGGGCCCACTTACTGGGTCATGGGGTACTAGATGAGAATGGGCCCACTTACTGGGCCATAGGGTACTAGATGAGAATGGGCCCACTTACTGGGCCATAGGGTACTAGATGAGAATGGGCCCACTTACTGGGTCATAGGGTACTAGATGAGAATGGGCCCACTTTCTGGGTCATAGGGTACTAGATGAGAATGGGCCCACTTTCTGGGTCATAGGGTACTAGATGAGAATGGGCCCACTTACTGGGCCATAGGGTACTAGATGAGAATGGGCCCACTTACTGGGCCATAGGGTACTAGATGAGAATGGGCCCACTTTCTGGGCCATAGGGTACTAGATGAGAATGGGCCCACTTTCTGGGTCATAGGGTGCTAGATGGGAATGGGCCCACTTACTGGGTCATAGGGTACTAGATGAGAATGGGCCCACTTACTGGGCCATAGGGTACTAGATGAGAATGGGCCCACTTACTGGGACATAGGGTACTAGATGAGAATGGGCCCACCTACTGGGTCATAGGGCACTAGATGGGAATGGGCCCACCTACTGGGTCATAGGGCACTAGATGAGAATGGGCCCACTTACTGGGTCATAGGGTACTAGATGAGAATGGGCCCACTTACTGGGTCATAGGGTACTAGATGAGAATGGGCCCACTTACTGGGTCATAGGGTACTAGATGAAAATGGGCCCACTTACTGGGTCATAGGGTCACTTTCTGGGCCATAGGGTACTAGATGAGAATGGGCCCACCTACTGGGCCATAGGGTACTAGATGAGAATGGGCCCACTTACTGGGCCATAGGGTACTAGATGAGAATGGGCCCACTTACTGGGTCATAGGGTACTAGATGAGAATGGGCCCACTTTCTGGGTCATAGGGTACTAGATGAGAATGGGCCCACTTACTGGGCCATAGGGTACTAGATGAGAATGGGCCCACTTACTGGGCCATAGGGTACTAGATGAGAATGGGCCCACTTTCTGGGTCATAGGGTGCTAGATGGGAATGGGCCCACTTACTGGGCCATAGGGTACTAGATGAGAATGGGCCCACTTACTGGGCCATAGGGTACTAGATGAGAATGGGCCCACTTTCTGGGTCATAGGGTGCTAGATGGGAATGGGCCCACTTACTGGGCCATAGGGTACTAGATGAGAATGGGCCCACTTACTGGGTCATAGGGTACTAGATGAGAATGGGCCCACTTTCTGGGTCATAGGGTACTAGATGAGAATGGGCCCACTTACTGGGTCATAAGGTACTAGATGAGAATGGGCCCACTTACTGGGTCATAGGGTACTAGATGAGAATGGGCCCACTTACTGGGTCATAGGGTACTAGATGAGAATGGGCCCACTTACTGGGTCATAAGGTACTAGATGAGAATGGGCCCACTTACTGGGTCATGGGGTACTAGATGAGAATGGGCCTAAAGGTTTCTGTTTGTGGTAGTGGAGTTCAGAGCGTGGACTATATGATATTATGTATATTGATATCTGGAATACTTACCTAGTGACTATGAAGATCGTGAACTTTTACGTATAATCTATTGCAGGGCTCAAAATTTCAAGTCCTGAGCTACTAGCCAGGCCTTAGAAGTTACCTGCCACCAGTTGCCCCACCCAACCCCTGCCCCTCCCCTAATTCCGCCCCTAAACACGCTCTCGTAAATGATCTCATGAAATTACACTGCTAAATGTTTTATGCAGAATTAAGTTACCAACATAAATATTAACAGCTCTGTCAGCGCAGCCTCACCAGGGCCCATCAGCGCAGCCTCACCGGGGCCCATCAGCGCAGCCTCACCGGGGCCCGTCAGCGCAGCCTCACCGGGGGCCCATCAGCGCAGCCTCACCGGGGGCCCATCAGCGCAGCCTCACCGGGGCCCATCAGCGCAGCCTCACCGGGGCCCGTCAGCGCAGCCTCACCAGTGCACAGGGATGAGAGCTGGCTGGATCACACAGAGCGGGGATCTTCTCCTGTGACACAGCTTGGATTTGAATTGCCCGGCAGCTGCTGTCAAAGTCCTGCCTCCTGGACCGGCTCCTATGATAGACGTCACACTACTTCAATTTTATGGCATTGGACCAGTGTGCTGTCTATCATAGGAGCTGGTCCAGGAGGCGGGACTTTCGGCAGCAGCCACCAGGCAATCCAAGCTGCGTCACAGCAGGAAATCCCCGCTCGGTGTGATCTGGCTGGCTCTCCTTTCTCTCCCCCAGTTTCCTGTTTTTTGTCTAATAGCTGATGTAAAAAAAAAAAAAAAGGCGACCAGTTAAAAACAAAATGTAAAAAAAAAAAAAAATGATGTGGGGCTTCCCCCCCAAAATCTATACCCAAGTACGTTTTCCAGCAGGTACTTGCTCCTAGTTCCTTATTCTGACGGTCATCCACCCCCCCCCCCCCCTTCATCCTTTATTGCATCTCAGTGCTATTGTCCTCCTGCAACCTCTTTGCTGTCACTTCTTTTCTACATGCACTCCAGTGATGGCTGCATGGCATTTCTGAAGACAGAGTTCCTAATGGTAAATGAACATGCTCACCAACACACTATGGATCTTCATATGTTATCTAAAGATTTTATTGCTGAAAGATGACATCACAAAACCACAAGTGCAAAGTTACGGAGCTGCGCAGAACCCCTTCGTCAGGCACTAAGGGATCCTGCTTGGCTTCGTAATCTTGTACTTGTTTTGTGATGTGAGCTTTCAGCAATAAAGGTTTTAGACAACCTATGAAGATCCGCAGTGTTGGCTGATTAGAGAGTGACACAATGAGTCTACAATATTGACATTTTTTTTACAATATTCGAATTTTCTGAGATACTGAATTTTGGGGTGTCACTAGCTGTAAGCAATAATCATCAAAATTAAAAGTAAGAAATGCTTGAAATCTATCACTCTGTGTGTAACCTATTTATATAAAATGAGTTTCACTTTTTTAATTGAATTACTGAAAAAAATTTGAGTGTGGCTACTCTGAAAGCTGAAAAATGGCCTAGGCAAAAAGGGGGTGAAAGTGACCAGTATCAAAGTGGTTAACCACTTTACCGCTGCTCACTAGAGCTCTACTGCGGCAAAGTGGCTCGATAACGTCTGGCGACGTAGACCTACGTCACCAGACATTCCCCTCTCTCGGTGGCGCGCGCGCCGCCGGAGGCTCGCTCCCGCTGTTTTCAGTCACAGCGGGAGTCGGGCCAGGGGAGGATCAGCGGTGATCACCTCCGCTCTTCCCCGATCGTCGGGGAATCGAGTGTGGAGATCCGCCCGCTTGTGTATACAAAGCGGCCGGATCTCCTAAGTGACAGGCAGGGTCAGATTGCAGGATTCAGCATAGCTGAACCTGCGATCTGTCCTTATGTCACTCAGTCCCCTCCCCCCACACACGTCAGTAAGCACCAGGCATACATTAACCCCTTGATCACCAATAAAAATGAACCCCTTCCCTGCCAGTGTCATTTTTACATTAACAGTGCATATTTATAGCACTGTAGTAATGTCACTGGTACCCCCAAAAGTGTCAAAAATGTCAGTCAAGGGTCCGATCTGTCCGCCGCAATGTCGCAGTCCCGCAAAAAAAAAATTGCAGATCGCCGCCTCGTTAAAAAAAAAAAAAACACCGAAAACGACAGAATTCTTTCCCTTAGTTAGTAAACGCAATAACTTTTGCGCAAACCAATCAAAATACACTTATTGCAATTTTTTTTTTTTTTTTACCAAAAATATGTAGCAGAAAACAAATTGGCCTAAAATGATAAAAAAAATGAGATTTTTACATTTTTTTTGGGGGGGGGGGATTTCATATAAAAAAATGTGAAAAATATTGTTATTTTTTCAAAATTTTCGCTCTTTTTTTTGTTTATAGCGCAAAAAGTAAAAATCGCACAGGTGATCAAATACCACCAAAAGAAAGCTCTGTTTGTGGGGAAAAAAGGATGTAAATTTAGTTTGGGTACGGCATTGCATGACCGCGCAATTGTCGCACAGTGCCGAATCGCAAAAAGTGGCCTGGACATAAGACAGCAAAATCCTCCGGTGGTAAAGTGGTTAAACATGCCTTTGCGTTGCAGTAGAGCAGGGATCCTGAAACTACGGCCCTCCAGCTCTTGCGGAACTACACATCCCATGAGGCATTGTAAAACTCTGATATTCACAGACATGACTAGGCATGATGGGAATTGTAGTTCCTGAACAACTGGAGGGGCGTAGTTTGAAGACCCCTGCAGTAGACCATTTGTTTTGAATGGGTTGCCAGCACACAAAACTGGACAAAAATTTGTGTCCAATGTTTGGGTATTTCCTGATGCAGCTCAGCACAATGCATTGTGGTGCCTTGCTGTGTGTTATGGTGGGCTGCAGTGCTCATCGGAGCTGTGGTGCCCTTGTGGGTTCAGAGTGCAGATCAAAATTGGCGCTAAGGCACCAGGGTGATTCGGCCCTTAATCAATGGAAAATGTCCATGATGATGTGGTGTTTTAATCCATTTGGTTGCACTGTGTGTGATCAGCATTGGGATCATCTCTGATTGTGTTTAATGGACGACTCGCTCTTCATTTTACTGACCTGTGTGGAACATTTCCTGCAGGAGACATCACAGGAGCAGCTGTCAGATTACAGCCACAATGACGCTGAGGAGGTGACCTTCCACATCAATGATCTGAGTCTCAGGTGAGTGTCCCCTCCATGGTAAAGACAGGTGCTTTAAGCACATTATATATTAGCTGTGTGCTTCTAGAAAAGCTGCAATGTCTGCCCCTTCTATAGCTGATGAATGAGGTGTTTCAGTAACGATCAGAGACTGTTATTATAGAGAATCCAGTAAACGCTCTCTATAACTGGCTTCTCTTATTCCAGTTCTGCCGAGCCAGGAGAGGAACAGGAGCCCATACAGAACTCAGAGCCTGAGCCACAGGTATCTCTGCTTTAAATGTCCTCTGTTCTCAGTTCTTCCTCTGTATCCTTCTCCCTAAAGCAGGCCATAGACTATTCAATTTTCTTTGACAGCATAGAGAATTTCTAGTGTTAACATTTGGTCACACTACTTTGGCACCGATAGATTATATGCATGTACAAGCTTTTGGGATCTGAGCACTGAGTCCTATTTCTGGTCAGTGGCCAGACCTTAACCTTGTAGCTCTCCCCCATTTTGTGTCTGTTTGCCCCATGTTGGTTTTGTGTCCACCATAGCAGTGGCAGAGCAGAGTAGGACTGGCCATAGAAGGAATACTATGCAGTTGGCCAGCTTAAAGATGTATTGCAAAATGTGTGAACTAGTGATCGACCGATATTGTTTTTAATGCCGATATCGGTATCGGCCGATATTTGCCGATATTTTCGGACATGTAAACATTTTTTTTTTCTAAAGGTACTCTTGTGGAGGGATCTGGGGATCTAAAAGACCCCAAACCCCTCCTCGGCACCGAAAAGCATTCAAAACGCCAAGTTTGGCTGTTTTGAATGCTGTCCGTTTTTTTCAATTCGGCGCAGAGTACCCGGAAGTGATATCATGACATTGCTTCCTGGATTTTTTACATGGAGACACAGTACGCCAGGTCTTCTCTTCGGCAGTGGAGGTAGGATGCCCGGGTCTCCCGGTGGGACGGGAGACCCGGGCGAGCCACGGAAGGCGGCAGGAGGGGGGGGGACATCCCCTCCCACTCCTTGTAATGACAGCCGAGCGGCTTCTCAGCCGCATCGGTTGTCATTACAAGTCTGGCCGACCGTCGGCTATGGACGCTGGTACCGGGGTGATGCCTCTAGCTGCAGGCATCACCCCGGCATAAGCACTTTCCCTAAATATCGGCAATATCGGTAAATCCAAAGGCCAATTTCGATATATCGGGGAAAGTGCATATCGGCCCCCGATATATTGGTGTTGCCGATAATCGGTCAATCCCTAGTGTGACCTCAAAATCCCTGTTATGTATTGCAAAGTTTGCTAGAAAGGGTGTTATAGACCGTGTTTCCCCGAAAAGAAGTCCGGGTCTTATATTAATTTTGGCACCAAAAGACACAGTAGGGCTTGTTTTCGGGGTAGGTCTTATCTCCCTCCCTGTCTGTCAGGATACCCCTGTGCGAACCTTGTTTAGTGTTTGTAAAATCCTAAAATCCACTTTATGACTGTTTTATATAATATCCGATGTGTTTCTGTAATCTAATAGTGTGAAATACCTTCAGTACAGCGCCGCTCAGCTAATCTCCTGCTCTGCTCTCCTCTCCTTCTCTTCTCATAGCTGTCAATAGGAGATCTCAGCCCCTCCCCTCAGAGCACATCACAGAAGCACCGAGCATAATATTATAATAGTGTGAAATGCCTTCAGTACAGCACCGCTCAGCTAATCTCCCGCTCTGCTCTCCTCTCTTTCTCTTCTCATAGCTGTCAATAGATCTCAGCCCCTCCCCTCAGAGCTGGTCACAAGCGCCGAGCATAATATTATAATAGTGTGAAATACCTTCAGTACAGCGCCGCTCAGCTAATCTCCCGCTCTGCTCTCCTCTCTTTCTCTTCTCATAGCTGTCAATAGATCTCAGCCCCTCCCCTCAGAGCTGGTCACAAGCGCCGAGCATAATATTATAATAGTGTGAAATACCTTCAGTACAGCGCCGCTCAGCTAATCTCCCGCTCTGCTCTCCTCTCTTTCTCTTCTCATAGCTGTCAATAGGAGATCTCAGCCCCTCCCCTCAGAGCGCATCACAGAAGCGCTGAGCATTATATTATAATGGTGTGAAATACCTTCAGTACAGCGCCACTCAACGCTCAGCTGATTTCTTGCTGCTCTTCCTTCTTTTCTCCCCCCGCAGAAAGCTGGGGGTCACGGAAGGTAACGAAGGTATTTCACACTATTATAATGCTCGGTGCTTCTGTGACTCGCTCTGAAAAAAAAAGCAGAGGGGAGGGGCTGAGATCCCCTGCTGACAGCTATGAGAAGAGGAAAAGAGCAGAGCGGGAATCAGCTGAGCGCCGTGCAGCGCTGTACCGGAGGTATTTCACACAGTTGGATTACAGAAACACATCGGACATTATATAAAACCGTAATAAAGTGGATTCTAGGATTTTACAAACCCTAAACTAGGGCTTATTTTCGGGGTAGGGCTTATATTGCAGCCCTCCCTGAAAATAACAGTAGGTCTTATTTTGGGGGAAACACGGTAGCAGTGTGCAGAGGGTCCATCCATAATCTCTAGTTGCATTTTTAACTCTCGTAAATAAGTTGTACAACTATCTCTCTCTCTCTCCGGAGATTTTTGGTGTTTCACCTATTTTATGATTATCATTTGGTTTATTAGGGATGGATATGTATATCCATTTAATGCCAAGTGTGGCTCTCTTCCTCGCTCTTGCTCTCTCTCCCTCCTCTTGCTCTCTCTCTCCCTCCTCTTGCTCTCTCTCTCCCTCGCTCTTGCTCTCTCTCTCCCTCCCTCTTGCTCTCTCTCTCTCCCTCGCTCTTGCTCTCTCTCTCTCCCTCGCTCTTGCTCTCTCTCTCTCCCTCGCTCTTGCTCTCTCTCTCTCCCTCGCTCTTGCTCTCTCTCTCTCCCTCGCTCTTGCTCTCTCTCTCTCCCTCGCTCTTGCTCTCTCTCTCTCCCTCGCTCTTGCTCGCTCTCTCTCTCTCCCTCGCTCTTGCTCTCTCTCTCTCTCTCCCTCGCTCTTGCTCTCTCTCTCTCTCTCCCTCGCTCTTGCTCTCTCTCTCTCTCCCTCGCTCTTGCTCTCTCTCTCTCTCCCTCGCTCTTGCTCTCTCTCTCTCTCTCTCTCTCCCTCGCTCTTGCTCTCTCTCTCTCTCTCTCTCCCTCGCTCTTGCTCTCTCTCTCTCTCTCTCTCCCTCGCTCTTGCTCTCTCTCTCTCTCTCTCCCTCGCTCTTGCTCTCTCTCTCTCTCTCTCCCTCGCTCTTGCTCTCTCTCTCTCTCTCTCCCTCGCTCTTGCTCTCTCTCTCTCTCTCCCTCGCTCTTGCTCTCTCTCTCTCTCTCCCTCGCTCTTGCTCTCTCTCTCTCTCCCTCGCTCTTGCTCTCTCTCTCTCTCTCTCTCCCTCGCTCTTGCTCTCTCTCTCTCTCTCTCTCTCTCTCCCTCGCTCTTGCTCTCTCTCTCTCTCTCTCTCTCTCTCCCTCGCTCTTGCTCTCTCTCTCTCTCTCTCTCTCTCTCCCTCGCTCTTGCTCTCTCTCTCCCTCGCTCTTGCTCTCTCTCTCTCCCTCGCTCTTGCTCTCTCTCTCCCTCGCTCTTGCTCTCTCTCTCTCCCTCGCTCTTGCTCTCTCTCTCTCCCTCGCTCTTGCTCTCTCTCTCTCTCCCCCTCGCTCTTGCTCTCTCTCTCTCTCCCTCGCTCTTGCTCGCTCTCTCTCCCCCTCGCTCTTGCTCGCTCTCTCTCCCCCTCGCTCTTGCTCTCTCTCTCTCCCCCTCGCTCTTGCTCTCTCTCTCTCCCCCTCGCTCTTGCTCTCTCTCTCTCCCCCTCGCTCTTGCGCTCTCTCTCTCCCCCTCGCTCTTGCGCTCTCTCTCTCTCCCCCTCGCTCTTGCTCTCTCTCTCTCTCCCCCTCGCTCTTGCTCTCTCTCTCCCCCTCGCTCTTGCTCTCTCTCTCTCTCCCCCTCGCTCTTGCTCGCTCTCTCTCCCCCTCGCTCTTGCTCGCTCTCTCTCTCCCCCTCGCTCTTGCTCGCTCTCTCTCTCCCCCTCGCTCTTGCTCGCTCTCTCCCCCTCGCTCTTGCTCTCTCTCTCCCCCTCGCTCTCTCTCTCTCTCTCCCCCTCGCTCTCTCTCTCCCCCTCGCTCTCTCTCTCTCTCTCTCCCCCTCGCTCTCTCTCTCTCCCCCTCGCTCTCTCTCTCTCTCCCCCTCGCTCTCTCTCTCTCTCCCCCTCGCTCTCTCTCTCTCTCCCCCTCGCTCTCTCTCTCTCTCCCCCTCGCTCTCTCTCTCTCTCCCCCTCGCTCTCTCTCTCCCCCTCGCTCTCTCTCTCTCCCCCCCTCGCTCTCTCTCTCTCTCCCCCCTCGCTCTCTCTCTCTCTCCCCCCCTCGCTCTCTCTCTCTCTCCCCCCCTCGCTCTCTCTCTCTCCCCCTCGCTCTCTCTCTCTCCCCCTCGCTCTCTCTCTCTCCCCCTCGCTCTCTCTCTCTCCCCCTCGCTCTCTCTCTCTCCCCCTCGCTCTCTCTTGCGCTCTCTCTCCCCCTCGTGCTCTCTTGCGCTCTCTCTCCCCCTCGTGCTCTCTTGCGCTCTCCCTCGCTCTCGCTCTCTTGCTCTCCCTCGCTCTCGCACCATAACAGCCATCAATGAATGAGTGTTTGGAGTCAGTCATACAATTTTTATTCACAAGAGTGATCCCTATTTATGCTTTCATTCTGTTGGTCCATTTCAGAAATTTTCTGTGCGCTCTCTCGGTTGGGTGGAAATGACAGAGGAGGATTTGGCTCCTGGAAGAAGCAGCGTCGCTGTAAACAGTTGCATCAGACAGTTGTCACTCCACAACCAGAGCCTGACCCAGGTAATTCTGCCTGTGTTACTGTATGTATCTCAGAATCGGCACCCACACAGAGCTCTTACAGCTCCGTACATCTTCAAGAGTAAGATTTCCACCAATGATAGAATGTCAGCAACCAGATGTAAACCTGCTTCATCACACACAGATTCTTTGCTCCTTCCATTGATTGCACTTGTATCATTTTGTTTGCTGATTTTTGAATTGTGTTTGGATGTTGAAAATGTTTTAACAAGCTTAGCAAAAGTCAAAAACATCAGCATTGGCTGTGGGACAGGTAAGTATGAATTGTTTTCTTCGCAGGGAGTTTTTTTTTAACCACTTTACCACCGGAGGATTTTGCTGTCTTACACCCAGGCCACTTTTTGCGATTCGGCACTG